>NC_056739.1:1824170341-1824287841 GCF_019279795.1 Protopterus annectens
GTCTGTGACTATCTGTGCTAGAATGATTTGAGTACACATGTGCAATGGATGTCACTTCCTGATGAGACCTGTGGTTTCTATGAAGCTAGTTTTACATTAGACAGTTGTCTACTGTGGATTATAGCAGCTAGTTTGACAGCTGTAAAACCAGCTGCTGTGTGTGTCTGTTTGTGTGTGTGTGTGTGTGTGTGTGTGTGTGTGTGTGTGTGTGTGTGTGTGTGTGTGTGTGTGTGTGTGTGTATGTTTGTGTGTGTGTGTGTGAGTCTACCCCATCCTCTATAGTAATGGTCACTTCTATGGACATACCTACCCCCCAACCAGTTTGATAGCTAGTTTGACAGCAGACGGAGTAAACAGCAAATTGTGGTTTATTGCAGCAACTTTTGCAGCTGAAATCTTAGCTATTGTATCTATCTATCTATATCTATATCTATCTATCTATCTAGCTCTATATCTATCTATTAATATATATATATATATATATATATATATATATATATATATATATATATATATAAATATATATATGTATATATATATATATATATATATATATATATATATATATATAATGTGTGGATTCACTTTATATCCCCAAAATACTGAAATATCAAAATTCAGCATTCCGAGGCTATAAAGTCGAAACCTGAAAATAACGAAAACTCAAAAGCGTGAAATTCAAAATCTCACACACACACACACACACACACACACACACACACACACACACACACACACACACACACACACACATACCACACACACACATACACACACACAAACACACACCTTCCTCCCCACACACAAACACAAGCTCTCTACTACATAAAAGCAGGGGGGCAAGCCACCCTGCACCTCCCATGTGGGGGGCTGTGCCCCCCACACACCCCCAATTAAATATTCTAACTCCAAGGTCGCACTACCTACAAACACACACAAAACACCACCACACAAGCTACATTCTCCTCGCACATACACATCACAGCAGCAAAACACACTAACACACACCACAGCCCCTACCTAAAACCCTTAACACATACACACTTACCTGAATCCACAACCACAGTGAAACACCGGAAGCGCTAATTCAAAATCTCCGGTGTGTGAGGTTTTGAATTTCACGCTTCTGAGGTTTCGTTCTTTTTAGGATTCTACTTTATGGGCTTGAAATACTGAATTTCAGTATTTCAGTATTTCAAGCTTCTAAAGTGAATCCATATGCACACACACACACACACACACACACACACACACACACACACACACACACACATATATATATATATATAGATATAGATATGCTTGTGTGTGTGTATATACATGTCTTAACCCCCAAATTAGCTAACAGGGTGTGATAAAAATATGTCTTCTCTACAGTTTAAAGCTATTTTGCCTGTTTGCCTGTCAGCAATCCGTCAGCATCACAGTATCACCACTACCTTACCCTTAACTTGAGGTACTAAAAATTATTTTAATTCTGCAGTTATAGAAGGAATGGTATAATATGAATAATTTTAAATGCAATTCAACAGTCAGGTACTATGGGCATAATGTTAGTATTCAGTTGTCTGTGTATAGTTATTTAATTTTATACGTGTCATATACTTTTCACGAGTAGGCAAAATTAAGAAAAAAATCAATTCTCACTGATTTAGTTCTTACTATTCTTAAGCAAACATGTCACTATGAAATTAGAAAAATAAAAAAAAAGTAAAATTTCATTCCACAGTAGAAAAACAAATCATATAAATGTAATATTTGTAATATTTTGCTTTCCTGAGGTAAGAGAAGACTTGCACTTATAATACATGTGAGCTATATTCATTTACTTCACACATGGTTTTGTTGCTCATGAGATAAATTGTACAATGCCTAGAACATCTGTCCCCTCGTATTTCACATAAAATGTTGCCTAATCCCTTGACCCCTCTATGTGTATGTGTGTGTCTGTACATATATACATGTGTATTTGTTCTTCTGTGTGTTTGTATGCATATTTGTGTGTAAGTACATACACATGAGTCTATGTGTAGACAGAAAGAGAGATAGCAACAATAAGTGTGTATAGTATTCTCAGGTATTAATGCAAATGTTACAACCTCTGATATATTTCAAATAATGTCAGAACAGCGGTGAAGATATTACATTTACTCTCATACTAGATTGCCCACTAGAATAAATACTTATTGAATGTGGAAAACAGAGAAGCAGTTGATCTTGTTTTTCTGTACTCTTAACTGACTTTTGTGCCAAACTTACAATGATCACCTACCACTGCTCATTTATCAGCTTTGCCATCATTTTTTCTGCTTAAAAGTAAGAAAATCAGTATAATAAAAATAAAGAGGACCATTTCCATCAGTGCAATTTTCTGAATTACAAACGCAGTTGTTCAGCTATGTCTTCTAAATTAAATATTCACTTCCTAGTTTGGATTTTCCCATATAGTCCCTTATATGAGAGTGGCTGTAATTCTGAAATCACTGAATATTTGCCTCATTCAATTATTCTAATGATATATAAAGGTAAAATGTGAGACTTCTACTGACTATACACAGACAAGCATTTTCCAGGAGGAAAGAATGTGTCAGTATCAATAAATCTGAGCTACCCCGCTACACACATGCCCACAAACAACCCCCCCCCCACACACACACACACAAACACACACACACACCCATGCATACACATGTGCCCTTCTCTGTAGACATGCACAAACACACACATTAGCTATTATGTGTCGCCTCTTGCTATTAAATGGAAAAGCAGCATTTTTTAGTAAAATATTCTCAAAATGTAATATACTCTTGTCAAAAACTGAATATATGTTACTGACAATCTCACTATACAAATCAATGCTTTTGCGATCTGTTTTACAGAAATCCATGCAACAAAATCACTGTAATAAAATAATATTTTGGGAGGAACAATTAAGTGGAAAAAAAGTACTTTAGTACTTTAATACTTTAGTATTGTATTTTGCATTTTATTTTTGGGTGAAGTTTTGTTATTCAGTACAGGAACTGCACATACTATTTTTTAAAACTATCCATTGAGAAGATGAATGAGAAAGAGACACTTAGAGAGACAGACTGAGACAAAGAATAGCAAAACTATATAATGTACAGCTCCTGAGGTCCACCTGCTTGTATCTCTGCTTATCTGCCTCGTATCATAATCCAGTCTTTCTAGTTTAGATTTATTCTTACTGCTATATAAGATCTACATCATCCTTCTAGCTGCCTGTGTCTTTAGCCCCAAAATTCTCGTAACAGTTCTCTCTGTGAACTTCTAACTTATTTTATATTCTGTACCATCCCTTTTCTCAACCACTCTTCATAAAATATATCCTGTGTAAACAAATACCAGGTAAACAAAACAGGTGTACCTAAATCTACAGAATGATAGCCATGTGCTTTCTTCTTATCTTACTGAAAAGTATTTGGAAATGTCCAAAAATGGAGAAAAATGCTGACTAGGCAGAAAGTGAATTACTTTATAAAAGATAGCACAATAATATTATGTAGATTAGTATTGTCAATTAGTTCATTTGGCTTATGCAAGCAGTATTGCTTCTCTCTCTATTTCTCCCTCTATTTTTATGAATATGTGCTTATACGTTTGTCTGTATTTTAATACAGATGTGCAAATAGCTGAGGTACATGATAATAGGTACAATTTTCATAGGTAAATATCTTTGAAATCACAACAAGAAGTATTTTGCCTAAATTAGTTGTATACTAATTAATTGAGTCAGAGAACAAATGGCTAGAAACATTTCTTCCATATATTGCCATACTTACACTATGAAATAACACTCATAAATTACACTCAGAGGACTGTTAAGAAAATATCAAACATATTTTCAGTACTGTGTTTCTACTTATTGCTCTTTATGTCTGCCTTATATTTAGCTGCTTGAAACAATTTTTCTAACTGCAAAAATAGAAAATGAGATTATCATGACATGTTTAATGACAGAATGGTTAAAAAGCCATAAGAGTTTGACAAAAACTCCCTTTGGAATGTTACTAATATTATCCTTAATTCTCTCTCTCTCTCTCTCTCCCTCTCCCCTCTGTATTTTAAAGGTGTTTTACATCTCACTGATCGGGGTTGAGAGAAACTGTGACCTTTTTTTCTCATTGATTAATAGGTTGTTCAGTTTTGCTTCTTTTTTCCCCCTCCCTGTGTTTAAAATTACCATCTTTTTATAAATCTAAAAAAGAGGAGGGGTGAGTAGTGTCTGGCATTAGCCCTTTTAGATGTCAGGAAATTATAAAATGCACACTTGCGGAGTAAGCAATTTTCGCAATCTGCCGGCACATCCATCTTTTTAATGAGCCTTGTTTATAACCTGACGCCATGTTTCCAGTCACCTACTCTATTTACATCTTTGGCCTCCTTTAATTAAGAGAAGAACCAGTTAAAGAAAAAAAAAAACTAAGGGGAAAATATTAATATGATCTGATTAATTCAGCTAGCAGGAGGTTACAAGGTACCAAGGTTATAATAACCTATAACAGCAATAAGAGGAAAGCTGTGTTCATTTATAATTTTATTAGGTGGACCAAATTAGCAAGCCTACTTGCCAATGAAAAAAGACCCCTTCCTTTTCTACCTTACCCCCTACTGTAAAGGCCAGACGCCCAAAGTTAGGCCCTATATTAGGCAAATGAGAACTGATAAATCTTATCTTCCCCTCTAATTAGAATGGCTACAGCTTTATTGTGTTAATTTGAAAACCTTAGTTGAAGCCGCTTCCAGAAGCATAGATGTTGCACAGTGAAAATCAGTGAGTTGCATATTTAAATAATGTGATTTCATAGAACATTTACTGACACTCTTCCATTTTTTAGACTCAAGTATGCATTTTAATGATGTTCACCTAACAGATACCCTAGCTGTATTTCCAGAGAATCAGAATTCATTATATCATCATTTTAAGAAAATGCTAGCTCATTTAAAATATGAGTGAGCACATTTTGGATATTATTCGAATATACTGAGTAACCTTGCAGAGTAACTAGACGTCTTTATACCAGGAATCAAGTAGCGATGTGGATCATTTGTAAAATGATATATGTATCTGATATATGTTTGCTTGCCATAGAGTGGCTGGCAGGTAATGAAAGTAATTGAATGCATATGTTAAGATTATCGCAGATAAGTCATTTTTACATTATATTTACATCTTGCTATAGTTAGAGAAAAGTATAGCTGACTGCTACGTTTTCTTAAATCACATTCAGGCTTTGTTAACAATCGATATGTAAAAGTTCCATAAACCAATGTGAGCATTATGCTTCAAAGGGTGATAGGAAAACCTTCAAAACCTAGTTTATAGCTAACGTATTATTATACCAGTACATGTATAGGATACATGAATAAATGAAAAGGAGACATAACACTGTGGAGTCCTAAAATGTCACTTCCGTATGCTGAGTGATATATAGATTTACAGTAGGGTAAACACAATGCATGCATAACTGTAATAATAAAAGAATTTTAGCAATATTTAAAAAAAAATCTCACTGCTAAAATGGCTTGAATATTTTTGTATTTCTCATTCCTAAACATTGTTTCTCCTATGTTAAGTCATACATTCCTTATGATTTTGAACGTATATGTGTGTGATTGTCTGTGACAAAATAAGCAAGAAAGAAAAGCTTATTAGTATTTATCTCCAAAATAATTATATTCTAGGAGAAACACAACTATTTTTTATGGACCTGACTTCAATGACAAGAAACAGGATAATTCCTAAAGTTCCCATTTTGATAAAATGTGCATATGTTACCCTTGCTAATGTCTGCTGTGAATTACACATACTGTAATCTGAAAAATATTATGATATAAATCATGATGAACTAAACTACACAAGTTTATGCGTTAATGCTGATGAGTACTGCCGTGGATTAAATGCAATCCATCATAACTGAAAAAAAGGCTTTTTTGTAAGATTATACTAACAAAAGAAGCTGGATGTGAAGGGGGAAAAACTCATAATATAGTCTAGTACCTAATTAATAAAAAGTAGTTCTAACCAGATATGTTACTAGTCATATGTAAATAAAAATGAATCTACATTTTTACAGTTGTACTTAAAGAATTGATACTAAGTCAAAACATTTCCTGTGAGATTTGAAAAATATGAAAGGAGGATGTGTGTTTTTCCAGGGTTACAGTTTAGGCACATTACTTTTTAAGAACTTAAATCCCATTTGTTAGCTTAGTAGTCTACTGTTTAGACACCTAACCAAGCATCTCACTGCAGAAAGTTATACTGCTATATACTGAAAGTGGGGATAGAGCAGCATAAGGCTCATTCATCAACTGGTGTGTGTGTGTGTGTGTGTGTGTGTGTGTGTGTGTGTGTGTGTGTGTGTGTGTGTGTGTGTGCGTGTGCGTGCGTGTGTGTGTGCGTGTGTGTGTGTGTGTGTGTGTGTGTGTGTGTGTGTGTATGTGTGTGTGTGTGTATGAATGTGTGTGCGTATACATGAGTGCACATATATATGTGTATATGTGTCTGTGTCTGTATCCATGCATGTGCACATAAGTGCAAAGAGAGATGAAGATGAAGTTGTCTGCAACAAAGAAACAATATGAAGGATATTTTAAATAAACAATTGAAGCTGGTACAGAATATACATTACTCCTTTAATATGCAATAAAATATCTGCAGCTAAGGAAATCCAGACACTGCACGAATTTTTAATGTCATATTTATTTATCTGTTTATTATGTGTACTTATCTGTATTTATTTATATATGTCTAGGGTATATAAATAGACATGGCTTGACTATAACACTAGAAACATTTTTACTTGAAATATGTTTGTCTGATGTGAGCAACTGTTTGTGTCATGAAAGCAGGTCTGGATAAAATGTTTATGTCATAGAGGTATCCAGAAATTAAAGGAAAAGTAATATTTTATAGTTTTCTTCCAGTTTATTCTTTGAAATCACAATCATTACATCATTTTGCATTTGCTATAATATTCTCTATATATTATGTTGTATCACATTACTTAAGTAAATACTGATAGACATAAAAAGGTAAGGGAGACATCCTTTTCCCATGTTCAGAAGGCGTTAAGACCAATGTTGCATCTGAAAAAGAAAGGGTAGAGAAACTTGTTTAATTAATTTAACTATGCTATGGAGAAATGCTGCTACAGCTGATAAAATGTTTTTAAGAGATCTTTAGTATTGATGTGAAATATGCATGTGTTGATGAAGACGGTATAGAGTGAGGACAGCAAAACTTCCTTATAGAATGTGTTAGTACATCACTTAGTGACATGTGACTACCACTTTAATAAACTGACATCACTTACTACCCTTTAGATTTTTTGCATGTCCATCATTGATTCACTTATCTCCATTTGTCATGGCACATTACCTATGCCCATACCAAATGTTTATTTCTTATATATAACTCGTCCATATAATATGAGAAATATGAAGTTTTCTTTTCTTATTCCTACCTGACACTCTTTCATGATAAAATTGGGTGTCACATATTGCTTAGTGAGGAGTGTTCTACTTCTGTATTCATTATACTTAGTGACGTTGGTAATCTGTAGAAAGTGAAATACCACCTTTGCATTTTCTGTGTTGGGCACGTGTGCAGACTCTTTCTTTTAAGTACTTTATTTTTAAAGGAAAATGATTAAAAGTAGTACATTAAAAGGAATATATCTGCAATGGCAGATGAAATTTCAAATGAACAAAAATCAATAACCTGTAGCCTTAATAATTTGAAAGACAAGTAGAAAACTTTGCTAATATTTTCCATTTTATATGCAATATGTTTACAGGTCACTCTGCATAAGACTAAATTAGCAAATTTTAAATTCAGAACTTCAGTACTCCAGAGAAAGTAGAGTAGGTACAGAAGGATAACAAAGGTTGCATGGAGAATAATTAAAAATATAAACAGAAAGCAGTTAGCTACAAAAAGACATAAATATCAATCATTTTATGGTATTCTATGACAAAGGATAATACAATAAACAAGTTACAATAGTCTTAATTTCTGCATTTTTATGTTATTATTTTATTGCTTTGATGTTCCTCAGAGACAATATCTGTGCTGTGAAACATGGCTTTTGAATAAGAGCAACATGAAAAAAATGACTGTCCCAGTCGCCTTAACTGAAAAAAATCACAATTATACAGTACATAATATAGCATTTACCATAAAACCTTTGTCAATTTACATTAAACATAATGACTTAAGATACCACTGCAGTTATTTGGTTATACCTTCCATATGCAGCTGAAAGGATTACAGTAGTCTATATTTCTGTTGCAGACATCTGATATCTACAGTTTTATCACCGGATATAACACATTATGATGTGTGTCAGATCTATGACTGAATGAAATCCTTTAGCTGTGGTAAAAAAATAAAAACTAGGTATACATACTAGTAAATAGAAAGGATACTCTTACAATCAAATGCATATCTGGGGCTTTAGGATAAAACAAATTAAAGTCATTAATTAATTAAAATAGGATCAAGAATCTGAAACAGTGATAAAGCTTGGCATTTATCTGATGTTTTTCTCCAAACTCCATTTCCCCGGATGTGAATATTCTGGCATCTTCAGAGTATTTCACAAATTTAGAAGTACATGGAACAGCTGCTTTATGAAAAAAAAAATAATTGTGCAGATTATGTTTCAGTAAAATGAAATGAAATGTCCTAAATGCAGAATAGCTGTAAAAGTTGTATATGAAGTGCACACATACACACACACACACACACACACACACACACACACACACACACACACACACACACACATATGTGTATATGTGTGTGTGTGTGTGTGTGTGTGTGTGTGTGTGTGTGTGTGTGTGTGTGTGTGTGTGTATACATGTAATATGTGGCACAATATCCAAGATGCATAGACAGGATTTAAAAATTTAAATGATAATAATAAAAATAAGTATTATATCATGTAAAATTTAAAAAAGTGTCCTGGTTCAGCAAACTCTCAGGATCAAGGACAAGTGTATTGTAGGTACAGAGATTGACTCTCAAAGGATTAAAGCCCATGTGCTGCTTGTCATTAGGGTAAAAAAAAACATCATTCAGTGACCTTCACATTAACTATTTTTAGGATTTTACTGCTGTGGCAGCAGTTGCACTTTTTTTGAAAATAATATATGATTGTCTCTCACAGGATAAATATATGTCTATAAATATCACAGAAAAGATATGTAAGCATGTAAACTTGAAGTAAAAATATATCATGTTTAAAACTGTACACAAGAAGAAGGAAAAATGTCTTCATGATGAAATCCTTTGTTCAATGCATGCATGGATATGGTTTTATGACAGTTTTCCCTTTGGCAGATGGCGTGAACACATTTTATTGTTTAAATTTTAGTAGATGGTTAACTTAAGAGAGTACATATGTTTCTGCAGCTGAAGTTATGAGACATAGATCATAAGGCTTCTGCATTCAGAATTTGCAACTAACCACAAAACTTTCTTTATACAATGGAACTGATAGGATACGTATGTATGTATGTTTGTGTGTGTGTGAGATATGTGGCTCTCCATACCGACAGTCCATCAGTTCAAAAACGTGAAATGCAATTCTAAACAAAATGCAGGCACATTCAAATGATTTTTTCAGGACGTAAGTCCCTCAAATATGCATACTGAATATCTTATCCACATAAAAAATTACTGGTACATTATGTCTGGTCGAAATTAAAAATAAGCAACATTTTTTACATAGTATCATTTACTAAATGTAAGGCATTGTGAGTTGCGTAATAGTCAAATCATCAAGTGTAAGTGGTAGTAGGCAGTAATGCCAAAACTTTCATTTTTAATATTGAGTTTAAGTGTGTGTGTGTGTGTGTGTGTGTGTGTGTGTGTGTGTGTGTGTGTGTGTGTGTGTGTGTGTATGGCACATATAACTAAGGTGGTGCAGGAAGCCCCCCCCAACCCTGCCTCCAATCGCAGACATACACAGTGTACCAGGCAATGGTCTAGAAGGTTAGTCATTGCAGTGCAGTGGTTGTTTTGATTTGTTAGAATTGTTTTTATTTGATTGGAAATGCTAAATATATGTCATATACTGTAATATAAATGTGTATGTGCATTTATATCAACTATTATATGTCAATGCTTCTTGAAAATGGTTAACAAAATGTGAATCACCCAAGAAATAATCTAAAAACAAGTACTCAATGCCAGAGAAGTTTGCCTCTCAAAAACATGGCTTTCGTGTCACTAGTGAGAACATTAGGCATTCCATGGCCAGAGAAAGATGTGAATTTGTGGAATTCCAAAAATAAGTCCTGCAAATGCACCTAAGGAATAATAGGAAAAATACAGGTAGACAGATTTACAGTGGTTTGGTTTGAAATGCTGAGATCTGCTCTGCTCCTGCTGAGAGACTACCTTAAAAAAGAGCAATGACTTTGTAGGTTTTGGGGTAATATTCATAGTCACTGGTGCAAATGTGATAGGGGTATTCCTGATGCTTACAAATGAGCGTAGCAAAGGCACAATTCATAAAGGTTGTTTATGCTAATGAACAAGGCCTGAAAAATAATGAGATGTAAATGGTAAATGTTGTAAAATATAGTTTACTAATGAGGCGGTTTTGCAATTAATAGTCCAACATCTCTGCAGTACACACATCCAGTGTTAAATGCGTTGCTTCAGCTTTAATATTGGAGTTGCAATCTGCGAACCTGTTTGTCCAAGTATGCACAAGCATTTCTCTGACACACAAATTAATTATTTCCCCCACTAACCTCTTCATTAATTTGCACTAACTATGCACCTGCACTAAAATGATACAATGATTTATTTTGCTCAGGGATCACTTCAGCAGTCTGACCATGTATGCAGAAGCACTTTCTTCACACACAAATGAATTATTTCAGACAGCAACCCCTTCGTCAGATTGTCAGATTGTATTATGTATGCACAGGCACTAAAATGACACAATACATTATTTTTCCCAGCAATCACTTCAGCAGGCTAACCATGTATGCAGAAACACTTCCATGATGCACAAACTCATTATTTCTCACAACAACTCTTCAGTAACATTTACTAGCATGCACAAACACCAGAATTAAAGATTCACCAAAGTGACCCTTTCAGTAACAAGCCCTGATATGCACAAGCATCAAAATGAAGCATTCACCCAAACAACCTCTTCACTAACATGCTCCTGTATGCATGAACACCAAAATGAAATATTTACTGAAGCAACCCCTTCAGTGACATGCTCAGGTATGCATATTGACCAAAATCATCTAGGCAGCCCATTTAGTAACATGCCCCATTATGTACAAAGTGCAAAATAAAGCATTCACTCAAGCAACCCATTCAGTAACATGCCCCAGTATGTACAAGCACCACAATGAAACATTCACCCAATGACCCCTTCAGTAACATGCCCAGTATGCAGAAGCATCAAACTGAGACATTTACCAAAAAAATACCCTTCAGTAATATGTCCAGGAATGCACAAGTACTAAAATGAAACATTTCACCACGCGACCTCTTCAGTAACATGCCCACATTTGCACAAGTACCAAAACCACTCAAGTAACCCCTACAGTAACATGTCCCAGTAAGCATGAGCACCAAACTGAACATTTTCTCAAGCAGCCCCTTCAGTAACATGACCAGGTATACATATTCACTAAAATCACCAAAGCAACCCCATTGGTAATATGCCTTAGTATGCACAAGTACACAAAAAGAAACATGCACCCAAGTGACACCTTTAGTAACATGCCCTAGTATGCAGAAGCATTGCAATGCAACATTCACCCAATGACCCCTTTACTAACATGCCCAGTATGCAGAAGCCCCAAACTGAAACCTTTTCCCCAAAGAACCATTCAGTAATATGTCCTGGAATGCACAAGTACTAAAATTAAACATTTCCCCGAGCAACCCCTTCAGTAACATGCCCATGTATGCATATTGCCCAAAATCATCCAAGCAGCCCCTTCAGTAACAGGCTACAGTATGCACAATCACCAAAATGAAACATGCATCCAACTAACCCCTTTAGTAACATGCCCCAGTATGTACAATCAGAAAAAATGAAACATTCACCCAATGACCATTTCAGTAACATGCCCGGTATGCAGAAGCACCTAACTGAATCATTTCCCCAAACAACCCCTTCACTAATATGTCCTGAAATGCACAAGTACTAAAATGAACTATTTCCCCAAGCAACCTGTTTAGTAACATGCCCAAGTATGCACAAGACCAAAATCACCCAAGCAACCCCTTCAGTAACATGCATCAGTATGCACAAGCACCGCAATGAAACACTCACCCAAGAGATTCCTTCAATAACATGCCCCAGAGTGTACATTCACAAAAAAGAAGCATTCACCTAAACAACCCCTTCAGTAGCATGCCCCAGTATGCACAAGCACCACAATTATACATCACATTTACATTTATCTGTCAACTCTTATCTTGTATATACAAAAGTGTGTTCATGCACCTGGGAGGGCATAGCAGGCCCTGACTACTGTGAGTATCACATCAGCTACCAACAGACAGGTTAGACTGCAAAGCAGAAAATTAACCTTGACATGAATGATGAACCATCAGCACTTGACTCACATTCCACAATACTGGATAAAGGTGGAACTACCAAAAGTCATTTTCCTCTGGAAGGAAGAAACCTTATACCATTCCTGATCCTTTCATCAGACAGACAATTTACTACAAATGGCTCTTAATCTCGTCTGGTGAGTGAAATGCCAGTGTGTTTGACAGTGACATCACCTATAAAGGTACAGAAGGTCTATGAAGGTGAACAAGCACTTGTCTCCATCCTAAATATAAGAATGATCTTGCTGATCCTAATGAGGTGGGTGAATAACCTGAGGTTTTTGGCCCTAAGAGTTTCCAATTTATTCATGCTTGTTTTCATATAAGGTTTCCATATTGTTATTTTACCCAAGTTTGTGTCTAACGTAACTAACAAACAATGGCTTTATCATTTCTGATTTCCTAGACTTTATAAATCTTGTTATATAATCTATAGCTCTAGAACTATCATTAACCAATTGTTTGACATGATTAGAAAAGCTCAAAGCTGGGTCTACTCATGTATCCAAGTCTTTAAATGAGTCTACAATTTCAATCACTGTGTGCTGTATTCACTTTTCAATTTATGTCTCCCAAATCTCAAATGCTTAGTTTTTGATGTGTTTATCTGTGTATTATTCTCTTGTACCCAAATGGTCAATTTAGTCAAGTTTTTTTTACAGAGATCCCCTATCTATAATACATGTAATCAGTTCACCTAATTTCAAGTCATCTGCATACAAACTGTAGAACACCTAAGATGAAAAAGATAGATCTGAAAGATGCAATCCAAACATGTATGGCCTTGGACAGAGTCCTGTGAGACACCCTGAAGGTAACCTCAAATTTCAACTCACCAATTGCAGTATGATATTTGCCATGTCCTATTTGTAAGCCATGCAGCTATCCATCTTATCAAGAGTACATCAATAACTAGTTGTTCTAATTGATCAGTGTTTTGTGTATGACTCTGTCAAATGGTGAAGTTGAATCTATATGAATGATAACACAACACAATTTTTCATTCATACCTATTATAGTGTTATAGAACATCATGGTACATGTTGATATACAGTAGGGTTTCAAGTCCTAATTATTCCAGTTCTGACAATAACCTATCCAATATTCCTTCTCCATTATTTTTCCACAATGTGAAAGTAAACTAAAGGGCCTGTATGACTCTGTCTTTGTCCTATTCTCCTTTCCCTTAAAGACAAGTTTAACAAGTACACATCTCCAGTCTTGAGGACTCTTCCCATATTTATATGGCCTAGTAAATTATAGATACAATGCTATTCTAAGTTCTTACTGAATTGTTCTTGGCTCATTATTACTAATTCTGTCTCCTCTTTGTGCTTTGTTTAGATTTAGTTTGCATAGTTCTTCTTCACTATAACTTAATTTGATTTCAATATAGGAGGTTACCTGGATATCACTAGGGCAATGTATCACCGCCTTTGTGGAGCCAAACTGCTTTGCATAATATTTGTAAATATATCTATCATCTCTTTTGTCAGGCATTACATTTTAGAATCTGCACACATTTATCAATTTGTGCCGTTACTCCTTCCATAGCTTATGTATCTATAAAAGAGTTTCCTATTATGTTCAATATCTTTATATAAATGTTCTTCAAAATTGTCTTGATCTTGTCTCAATCTATATTTAATTTGTCTGTCCATCTTGCTTATTTCAGTTTTCAGAGTTGTAGGTCACCCTCTGTTCCATTTCTTAAATATTTGTATCTCACCTTAATCAAGTATTTTGTTCTTATGGAAATATTTTCTCCTTAGGTTGTATGCCTAGATCCTGATCTTACACATTATTTAATTTTTTGCATCCATGCAATTTCTCTTTCAAATGTTTTATATTCCTTCTGCAATTATCTGACTGAATGCATCATTCCAATTAGTTTTACATACTGACTGATTTGCGTCCACATACTGTTATTACTCCTCTGTACATTGATTTGGGTTTCATTTTGGGAAAATTGTCTAGCAACAAGTTAACCTTTATAACCCCATGATCACTGTACATCAAAGTTGGAAAATTTGACATGAAGTAACAGTAATTTCTTTAGGAACACAATGTTTTAAAATGTTGTGTTCTCTGATACTCTTTTTTTTTTTACCATCTGAAGGAATTGTTGTTTCTGAATATACATTGTAAATAATTTTGTTCTTAATGTTTTTGAGTCAATATTATTCCAGTCTAGTTCTGATAAATTTAAGTCCCCAGCCATTAATATTCTTCCCTCCTGTTTTCATGCAAGAAATGTAATAATTCTTCTAGATCATCAGCATTTGGCTTTGGTGGTCTATACACTGGAACAAGTGTTATATATTCCAAGTCTGTCTTTATTGTCACAGTTACACAGTCTATAGTGTTGGTGTTACCATTTAACATGTAATAATTACAGGTCTCCTAGATATCTTTAACCCCTATCAAAACACCTCCTCTTCATTTTCCGTTAGCATATCTGTTACAGAAAGAACATTTACATCCTGACAGAACTGACTTCAAGTCACTGATCTTTAAGTGTGCTACACAAAAAATAACATCACTCTGTGGGATCATAGCACATTTTCCAGTAAAGAGCGGCAATATTATTAATACTGCTAGCACTAACAACCATCAGAGATGCATCAAATGTTGCTATCTGTAAACTGTTACATTTTTAACCTGGCAAAATTCTTGCCTTGTGTTGGTCAAAATATTGCAAAATGTCCTCCTCTGATCTTGATAAATTCATTATTTCTAAACACACATATGCCCAATTTAGGCTTGGCTGCTCTACACATTTTCATTTTTAAAATGGGATTTTTTTTATGTACATATTTACCTAAGAATTATTTTTGCTCATGCTGCCATGAGTCTCCTTTCATATGTGATTTATGAAAAATACATCCTAGCATCCGTACAAGCTTTGATATCTAACAGGTTGGAAATTCCCTGCTAACAGTCAAACAGACCTTGTGGATAAGATCATTTGTACTGACTTGAATAAAACCACATCCATATTTCATTACATTAAGCATTCTAAGGCCTGTCTGATATACTCTACATTTGCTCCTGTTCAATATCTTCTCTGCAAATATAAGTATCAGTTCCTTTAATAAATGAATCTCCAATTACGCAAATATATAATACTCATAATTTGTTCTTGTGTTCTTTTTACATTTCCTTTTATATTTTTAATTTCCCTCATTGTAATAATATTCTCCTTTACTATTCTAACCCAATATGCAGATACCTCCTTCCTTCTCCCTTGTAAATATCTGCATAAACAGTAATGGCTTAGGTTTCTTTTCTCATTTTTTCTTATATATTTTTTTCCATATCAGAATGCTCTCTTGTATTATTCTCTAAATTCTGTAGTACATTTCTATACATTATCCACATAGTTCACTTTCTCTTCCTTTCTTCCATCATCCTGACATTGAAAAAATGTAATACACTTCTTTTTAAAATCAGTCCACAATAAAGACCATTTTTTTATTGAAGTCATTATACGATTCTTTAAAAAACTTTAGTACATCCCACTCTCCAATTTCATCCCATAATTTCTAATTTATTCTTTTTTATCCTTTCATATTTTGATATACTTCCTTTCTTCCATCACCTCACTCTATATTGTGAAATTATTTGAAAATCCCTTCACCACTACATCACCATCTGTTACTCCTAAGCCTTCTGATAATACAAAATAATCTATTTCGGATACAGATGACTTTCTTCTATAAGTCCAATGACTTTTGCTCCACACAGCTAATTTACCAATTTTATCACTTCTTGTCATTTTTTTAAATCCTTCCCTTTCTTTTTATATTTTCCCCTTAAATGACCTGCTATTATAATTTTCATGTTAACAGTCATGTACTCTAATACTTGGTGACACTGATTCTCTCTTTCTTTGCTAGTTATATATGCATACAATGCTATAATTCTATATATATGTTGTCTCCACCTCACATGCACAACGTGTAATATTCTCATCCTTACCAACATTATGCGTAGTCTTTTAACTATTTTTTTTTTTGCATAACACAGCCACTCCATATATTTCTCTGTTCTATTTCCACCGCACAATGTATCTGTTTGCAGTCTTTCTTCACTTGTCAGGAATATTATATCTTCTAACAGAATAACATCCACATCACATTTAGCACACCATTCCAATAACCCCATCCTATTCACAGTGTTAATAATACTGTTCACATTTACTGAAAACACTCTAAAATTATTGCTTTCCTTCTTTTAACGTTTAGGGGAATTATTTATTTTTTTTAAGTTTTGTTTTCTTATTTTCACTCTTTCCTCAACTGAATATTTTTCCTGGGTTTATGAACAAATAATCCTTGATCCTCAGAATTAGATTTTCACTGGCTAGAACTTCAAACAAAATGTACTAGAATCAGTCCCTTCTCCTTACCTGTCTTCTTGCATGCACTCTCTCTCTCTCCTCATTTTTTCACTCCATGTTTTTTTTCTTCTACACATTTGTCATCATCTAGTTTACCTGTCTCGCACCAGTTGTTGTTCTTCCTCATGTATGTTTTCTTCCCTTTCTCCTTGTTTTTTTTCATTATTTACTGTTTGCTGTTAACAGTCCATTTAAAAGTGTCCCTGTTGTATACAACCTGCATTGAGGCACACACCTACTTTCTGTATGTCCTTTTTTCCCACACTGGTTACAAAGTACCTTGTCAAAATCATTAATTAAATGAGAAAAGTATCCACAAAAGAAACACAATATAGGTTGGTCAGCATATCTTAATGTTTCTCTATGACCAGTTGCAAAAATAACAGTTGGTAAGTGTTACACCATATTTTTTCTCATATTTCAGATCAGCTTCCAAACTTTACCCTCCATTCTGTAAGTTTCTCTCATTTTTAACTTTAACAATATTATCAACACTTTCACACTGACCTGCATGCATTTTTTTAACATTATCTTTTTACAGTTCATCAGTTCTAAACTACAAAGCAACATTTTTTCGACATTTAAATTACTGAATAATTCTTCCATTTCTTGTGCTTTAAAATCCAGAAGATACCAAATTTTCCACTAAATATTTTTTTTTATTATTTCAAATAAGATGTCTTAAACATTACATGAAATAAAGATAAATAACATATTTACAATTCTAAAACATTACTAACTTCAAACCATTATATAACTATTTACATTGGTGTCTATGCAAATAACATTGAAATTCTATATTATACAGTTAGAAAGATAAGATGATATATCTTCTTCGATCTTTTCGAGTATTTCCAGTACTTTCATCCAAGAGTAATAGTAAAAAGTAGATCTTTTAGTTCTGTTCTTCACTGTTAATATTTCCATGTGAGCAACTGTTGTTGTTAAAGTCTCAAATTCCTTGAACGTAGGCAAAGCTTCATTTTTCCAGTGTATAGTTATGATTTTACGTGAAATTGCCAATAGTGACCATAGGATTTTAGTGTCTTTTTTTGGTACACAGTTTGGAATAGGAGAGTTGAATAAAATTAAAGACTTTGTTAATTGAAAATTATCATTATAAACAGTCTGAAAAAATAGTTAATGGATTTCCAGTACATATTGAGATAGATACATTCATCAAAAACATGCTGCCAATCTGCTTTTATCTTGGTATGGCATCTCCAACATTGATCTTCAATAGAATACATTTTGGCTAATCTATGTGGTGTATAGAAACTTCTGTGTAGATATCTCCAAGTGAATAATTGCCAGTATTTTGATAATGTAGAAAATTTGGTAGATTTTAGAATATTACTTTTTTCTTCTTCAACTGGAGGATGGTTGTTTATTAAAGTATAATAATCCCAGTATGATTTTTCATGATAGTTTTTTTAACAAGTTTATAGATATTAGACAAATAACGTGTACCCTGATAAGGCTGTTTTGTGATAAGAATAAGGTATTCAATGAGTTTTGGAGCTTCATGTCTAACTGAAGGTTGCATTTGTTCTATTTTATTTATAAGAAAATGCCTTAGATTTTGTAAAAATAGCCAATTGTCTTTATTTATATTATAATTATAAATTATCTGTTCCTTTGTTAGAATGTTCCCTTTCTCTATAAGTTGATGCCAAAAGAGTAATGTTTCTTCTTTAAGTATATTTATTTTAGATATTTGGAATGTATCTAGAATATTGGGTGTAAAATAAGAAAAATCCAAGAATTAATATTTGGTATTTTGTTTATATATATTTTGAACACTGAAAGTGTAGAGCTTACATAGTTTGATGGCAATTTTTTAATATTATTCCTTTTCCCTAAAAAATAATCTTTTAACATCCATATAAGGGGTGATGGTATTACTGTTAAGTTGTCTTGTATGTGATTATAATTGATTTCTATGTAAATCTGCTCATGGGCTTGTTTCCATATAGGTGTGTATGAATTATTTAACCATAGTGTTATGTTTTTAATAACAGATGAGGTAATATATAAATCAATATCCGGTAAATTAATTCCACCATCTTCCCAATCTGGCAAATGTTTATTTAAGGCTATATAGGGGTTTATTTGGAAACCATAGAAAATTTTAAATTAGGTTATTGTATCTTTGAATAATATATTTGGGAGGTGGCAATGAAAAATGTTGTATTAAGTATAATATTTTGGGAAATATGATTATTTTAATAAGATATAATCTGTCTGTTGTTGAAAAGATATATTTATTCCAGTAACCAATTATTTGTTCGATTTTGTCTAGTATTTTATTATAGTTAAATATTAGAGAATCTGTTAATTCATTGAGTAGATTTATTCCCAAATATAATAATTTACTTTCTGTTACTATATATTTGGAAAATCTTTTGTTTATATTATTATTTTTTTTACAATTACAGGGCATAATTTTAGTTTTGTTTTCATTAAATTTTAAGCCTGAAATATTTTGAAATTTATTCATGGAGTTAAATAGAGTATTCAAAGACTCATTTGCATCTGAGAGAGTTAATAGTATGTCATCAGCAAAGAGTTGGATTTTAAGGTTTAACATTTTATTAATACAAATGCCCTTTATGTTATTGTTTGATCTGATTTGATTTGCAAAGGGTTCTATGAGTAATGCAAATAGCAATGGTGATAAAGGGCAACCTTGTTTAGTTCCCTTTTTGATTGTTATAGGGCCTGATCTATATGATCCCAGTTTAACATATGCAGTAGATTTTTCATATAGTATTTGGATAAGATTATTAAAATTAGAAGGAAAGTTATATTCTTTTAAAACTAGTGAAAGAAAGTTCCAGTTAACGAATCAAAAGCTTTATTAATATCTAATGAGATTACATTTAAATCTAGGACTTTATGTTTGCTATAATCTATTAATGTTAGTATTCTTTTAATATTATCTGAAGTATTTCTTCCTTTAATAAAACCTGTTTGATCTTTGTGAATTAATAAAGGAAGAAAGTGTTTGATCCTATCTGCGTATATAGCCATAAACATCTTATAGTCTATATTGAGTAATGATATTGGCCTATATGAGGAACACTGCTTCTCATCTTTATCTGGTTTGATAATTGGGGATATCAATGAATATTTCCAAGAGGGTGGTATATTGAAATCTTTATTGGCTATATCATATACTTTTAATAATAAAGATATGGCTTGATTGGGTATTAATTTATACATTTCTGGTAGCATATTGTCTGGGCCAGGTGCTTTATTTGTCTTGAGCTTTTAATTTGTGATTTTAATTCTGTCATATTGATTGGTTTGTTTATAATGTCTATTTGTTCTTGTGTTAATTTAATATGAATATTGTTTTCTAAGTATTTTTTTATATCCTTAGTAGGTGTATCTTGAGCATTTATGGAATTATCAATGTTAAATTGGAGTCTGAATGCTTCTAAAATATCATTTAGTTCTGTAACTCTTTTGTTAGTATTAGGAATAAATATTTCTTTTATTTGCTTAGATTTAATTATTTTTTTGTTCTATTAGTTAAGTATCTTAGGTGTGCTGAATTAGTAGAGTATGAGTTTATTTTTATCTTTTCTAAATTAATCATAATCTTATGATGTAGCAATTCTGTATACTTCTTATTGATTTGTGTAAGTTCTTGAACTTGAGTAGCATTACCCTTTTGTATTTCCAGTTTCAATTTATCTGCTTTGTTTTGTAAGTCTAGCATATCTTTATTCCATAACTTCCTTTTATTTATGTACCAGGATAATATCTTCCCATATGTAACTGCTTTCAATGAATCCCAGACATATATTTCTGAAATATCTTCTGTGTAATTTATTTCTAGAAAGTTTTTGATTGTTTCTTCATAAAATTATTTGAAATCTTTCAATTTTGTGATATAGGAAGGTATCCTAGTAATGGGATTTGAATAAAATGGTGTAAGCTCTATCTCAAAGACTATGGCATTATGATCAGATAAGGGACAATTTATGATTTTGACTTTGTCGATTTTTGTTATTAGGTCATTGGCAACATATATTCTATCAATTCTAGAGTTAGTTTTATATCTATGAGAATAAAATGTGAAGATTAGTGAGTCTGGTTCTGCAAATTCATTTATATCCTTTAAATACAATGTATCTATAAATTTTGATAGTGCTTTAGAGATAGGTTGTTTTCTTCTTTTGGATTTAGAATCTGTATCTTTTTCATTCATTATACAGTTGAAGTCTCCTGCCAATATCAGGCTACCCTTAGTTAAATGAATTATCTCTTCAAAATGCTGTTTAACTGTTTTTAATCCTAGTCCTGGGATCCAATATAGATTTACTAACGTATAGATTCTCTTATTTAACTCTACTGAAACTAGACAAAACATACCTGATGTATCTTGATGAGTAGTGATTATTTTAGGTGTTATAGTTGAGTTGCGAAGTAGTATACCTACTCCTCTTTTATTTTGTTTTGTATTGAGAGTTTATTAGTACTGTGTAATTATTATTTAAGTTGTTTATATCTTTATCTAATAAGTGTGTCTCTTGTAAAAAGACTATTTGTGGTTTATGTAAGTTTATGTACTTGAATAGGCTTCTCCTTTTATTACTATTATTTAGATCATTAACATTTATGGATAAACATTTCATTTCCTAGTTTTGAGTTTGTTTTATGTGTGAGTTTATGTAAATATTGTTTATTCTTAGTTCCATCTTGAATACAGAATTCAAAAAGTTTTTCTTGTATGATTTTTGCATGTTTCTGAGCGACACCAAAGTGATAGAATAAAAAAAAAAAAAAACAAAGAACTTCCAAACTTGTAATTCTTAACCTTAAAAACCATTCCCTATCACTATGAGGTAATATATCTCTTTGTTTGGTTAGTGAATCTAACCAAACAAACTTTCTACCCTCACAAATAATATTTGGATCAGTTTCTCTTATCCTCTTAGTTTTTAAATAAAGATAATTGAATAATATATTAAGATAATCTAATCAGCTAAAATATATACATATATTCTTTACTCATCTTATTGTAATTCAATAATACTTATTTCTAATCAGGTTTCAAAAAGGTACAAATATTTTGATTAAGGTAGGATCATTTCAAAATAATTTAGGGTATTAATAAACATCATGTTAAAATCTATAACTGTATACTTCATACATCTGTTGAAAACTATTTACTGACATTACTGTATAATACAATACCATTGTTGTGCAATTGTTTTAGACTACTCAAGTCCAAAACCAGTGTTTAAATTAATATTTGCAAAGTCATATTGGAATAAAAACATGAATAGTTCTGAAATCACATCATATTTCATGTTTAACATAAACTGAAATGCAATACAATGTACAAGTATATTAATATTTCTTTAGTAGACATTAAATATGTTCCTCTGATTGCATTTTTCAGCTTTTCAAAAATAATTCCCATGGCTGGAGACAACAAGATCACAATTTAGACATCTCCCTTATCCAAGATACTACTTATAATGTTGTTACTTGATTGAGTGTTTTGTTGTTAACACTTCTATTAACTTTCAGAGGGACTTTGTATAATCAAAACTGACACAGTACAGAGGTAAAACTGCAGTGCACTTGACCACATTTTTAAAGCAAACATCTATGTATATCACATATTAACTGTTACAGCTTAGACCGACACTTAACCAGTGAGTTTATCTGCTGACAATAAGTGCTGGAGATATAATTTTGACTTACTTAACACCAGTAATTTAATCTTATGACTGAATAAAAGTATACTGGAGAACATATCAAAATAATGGAAGCTGCTAAGATTTAAACTATTATGTATGAAAATGTTGCAGGTTAAAATTCCTAACCCATTTTGCAGTAAATAGACAAAATGTATTTAAACTATGGGGTAACACCTTTATTATGTCAAAAAGGTGTTTAAGAAGCTTGTTTTTCCTCTAACATCAGAGGATAGCTATGGTGATCCATGCACTGCAAGAGTATTATTTATCCTGGTAATTGCTTTATGACTGTATATAGAAATATTTAATTAAAATCATTAACTGGCATTACAACAATATTTCTCAGAAAAGTTGTTTTATAGTTAATGACTAGATAGAACGCATCATTGAGAGGATACATTTATCAAATGTCAAATGCTTTAGCTATAATATAAGTGTCCCCTCGAATTAATCCCCAATGAATTTACGGCTTACTAACCTTGCAGACTAATATTGGCATTTTTCATGTAGTCATATTGGAACATGAAAATACAGGTCTGCTAATTAGGAACAATCAGGCACTCAACTGCTAGACAATACATTTGTCTGCAGAAAGGTTTAAGAATTACAATTGCATTGTCAAGCATTTTTGTTTACACTAACAGTAACATGATATACTCACATACACTAGTATTGTGTCATTCTTGATAATGTAAAAAGCCAGGTAATATTATAAGAAGGGTGAAACCACAGCCAGGTAATATAATAAGAAGAGTACAGCCACAGTCATTATTCAGATGAGCAAACAGGGAACAGCATGAGCCATCTAAGGATGGATAGCCCATTGAGTACCTGCCACAATGTAGGTTCATAATGCATGGTAACTTAGTAATAAATTAGGGTGTGGGCTAAGCCTCTCCCTCTTCTACTCAAATTAGATTTAATACAATATGTGTGTTGAACACAGATGCTTCGACAAAGTTCAAAGCTATATGGGATATAAATATTGTATAATTGACACATTGGGTTAAATCCACTGTTGTTATGTTACTTATTATATTTGTTTATATAATTACTGCTTTTACTTTCTCTATCTAGTATATTATACTGATTTGCTAAATGTACATTTAACCTTCTTGTTGCATCCCATTTGTCCACTTGAGGGCATATTTTGGTAGCAGGACATTAGTAGTATTTTGTAGGAGCACCAGTGTGGGAAATGGCAATTTTCCTTAAAATAAACCTGTCAGTTGCTTGACATTATCTAGTTTCTTTAGAGAATTTGTAAAACAGCAGTGATTTTATTTGCTGATGATTCATTTCTGCTCTTTAAACTCTGCTGTATAAAACATAGTAAGGGATAGCCAAAATGACTGGAAATCTAAACTGACAGAAAGACAATCAGATATATGTCCTTATCTATCAAGGTGCTAAAAGACATCAGTAGCCATAAACTGAAAGTGCTTCAAAATTATATATCTGTGTATATTTATATGAACCTTTTATATTATTTATGTTTCCTTAGAAGGGATTTAGGTTTCTGTATCTTTAAATGTGAACCTAGTTTATTTTCTGACTAGACGTCAATTAGAAAGAGTCAGGGGATGACGTACACAAGTAAATGCAACAAGCAATAAGTAACTCAAGTTTCTAGTGATGTTTGTGGCTGTTAAATTGTCTCGAGAACTAAGCGGGAAAAGGTATGTGTTTTTTCTTTTTTCTTTTTCCTTCTCTTACTTGGTGACAAACTCATGTAGTGTGCACGCGAGCACTCTAGTTTGCGAAGTAGTGTTCACAACTATCAAACTTTGCATTTTAAACATGCTACACCTTATTTCTCTACAAAATAAAAGAGAAACAGGATATCTAAGCTAGTCACAAGCATCTTTCAACTCCGGATGTCCGGAGCCACAACACACCTGACTTATAGCCTCAAAATATCACTTAAGACATATTTTTTCACTGGACTATATCAGTATGTGCATATGGGTCAAAGGCAGAACATCTTTTAAGCTTATTTAAAGTAGTCTTATGATACATCCTAACTGAAATACTTCATTTCAAAAGCAACACATTTCTGCCCAGCTTTAGCATTTATCCAAACAGGGACACTTTTAACTTATAAAAAGTAATGCTGTCAGGGATGTTACTGGTAATAAGTTATATAGCAGTCACTATTATACCTATTAAGTAATATAACCATATACTGATTAAAATATTATAAGTTAATGAAGATTTTATAAAAAGGAGAGAAAAATAAAAACAACAAAACACAAAGAGAGAAAATAAACAAATAAATAAATAAATAAATATTTTGGGAACATTATTATGCATTGATTACTCTGATTAAGAATATGAAAATAATAGATGGATAAGAATGAAAAACAGAGTAATGTTTAAATTATGCTTAGTATATTGATGTGATTTGAGATAAATGTATTTACATTTATGCTAATTTTGACATTTAAAATATAATTGAAAACAGTACCTGTTTTGGTGTAACTTGAAGACAGTGAGAACTTTTCTTTTGTTGTTAGTATTATTATTTAGATTTTTACAGAATATAACATATGTAAGATTATTTGTCCTTTAGTTTTTTTTTCTTTTGCTCAACAGTTTTCCAATTATTTACTTCAGCATTTCTCTTCAGTGTACTTATTGTCCAGTCCACAGATTCTTCATGTGTTAGGATGTTGTTGTTGGTAAGGTATTTTATTGCTGAATATACTGTTTCAAAGATTTTTATTCCATTTGGTAGAAAAACTTTCAGTCTTGCTGGGAATAAAAGATGGACTTTCAATTGCTTTTTCTTCAAGGTTTTTTTATTGGTAGAAATTCTTTTCTTTTTGAAACCACCTTTGTAGAATAATCATTGTCAAATCTTATTAATGAATCATTGTATTTGATGGGAGAATTTGCCCAAGCATTTCTTAATATAAGATCTTTATCTTGTGTAGAAAAAAGTCTCACAATTATAGATCTCGGCTTGTTCTTACCCGGAGAAGAAGCATTTCCAGAAGCTGCTAGTGATCTATGCACCCGTTCTATACCATATGAAAGAGCTTCAGGTATTTTTGTTACATCTGGTATCCAGGTGGTAAGAAAGTTTATCATATTGTCCCCTTCAGATTTTTCTGGTAGACCATATATTCTAATATTATTTCTTCTTGTTCGATTTTCCATATAATCAAGCTTTTCTAGTAAATATGTATTCTGTTGAAGTAAGAATTCAGTTTGTTGTTCCTCTGTTTGGACTCTAGTGTCAATGTCACTTAATGACTGTTCAATAAGTGATATCTGTCCTTTCTGCTGTGCAAAACATTTCTTGAAGCTGTTCCAGTTGTTGTGAGCACTTTTCTTTAAAAATATCTATTTTATTGTCCATCTTGTTGATTTTTATTGTAAGTTCCTGTACATTTGTAATGAGAGACTGCAGGTCTTATTTGATAGAAGAGTCTTGTGCTGTATTCTTTAGATGACTCATGCTGTAAAGCTGATATTGGTGCTGATTTTCCAGTAATTAATTTGACAGGAATTATTCAAGTTCTGACAATAAAATTTTTCTTATAGATGCTCAAAGTTATTAGAAATAAGTTAGTAATAAAAATTTCTTCAAATTAAATATTATTTTGTAAAATTCCTGTCAGAAATTGTATTGAGGTAAGAGAGATGAAATGAAGTGCAGCTATCAGTTCAGCATCCTAGCCACGCCCCCTCGATACCAAATTTTCCAATGCATAATATTTGTCTGTTACAGTGTCAGATTTTGTTCTCATTCTCACAGTTGGTCTTCTGTTCTTTCTAAACGGTTTTACTTACAGTTTGTTACTGCACTCCTTTTTTGCCCACTGTCACTGCTGCATATGTTTTAATTACTGCATTACTTGCTACCAGAAAACCAGACACCTTCTTATTGTGTTGCTGCTTTCCTCATTTACTTAATGTCATTGCCGCATAGGTTTAAACTGCTGAATTCTTTGCTGCCACATCACCCAGTTTCTTTTCCATGTTACCATCCTCAGCCCTGCCACCTAGATCATCCCGCTCAATTGTTTTTAACTCAACATCATCTGCATGCACTCCTGATGTCAGTTCTGTTATCTGTACAACTTCTACAATCTCGCTTACTTCCTTCTTCATGGAGACAGCTAAACACTGCTCATTTGTAACACCACCACATATTCTGAAGCTCCATGTCAAACATTTTTTTCTCCAAATTCTCACTTTCCATCTGCAAACTCTCCATAGCTTTTCCCTCCTCCTCCTCCTCCATGCTGGCACTTCTCTTAGTCTTCTTTGCTGCTGTATGAGCTCTCTGGTATCAGCTAGCAGCTCCAAAGAGGAGTGCAAGTTCACAATGACCTGTTCAAATGTCCCCTAATAGTAAAAATAGTACCTTGAGTCTTCACTGAAAAGAAGCCACCAGCTTAGTGGGAGCAATTGGTAAACAAACGCTAAATAAATACATATATAAATGAAAGGCCAAGTAGTACAACATAGTTGCCATCAGTAATGCCCAGAACTCCCCCCATTTCTTATGTCACAGGTAATACCTGACTGAAAATAAATTCATCTATTAAAGACCCAGGTACCTACAAAAACATGACCTTTGTTTCGGTTATCATGTCTCATTTGTGATTAGTAAGTCAATCTGCCTCTCAAAACTTATCTAACAGAGTATCTCATTTAAGTCATGGAATATCCCTCTTTTTTCATACTCATCTTTTATTAGACCCACTGCTGAGTTCATCCATCCATTCTCAAGCCCTTTTCACATTTTGCACATGGGGTCGGGGTGTCACTTCTGCAGTGACAATCATCTTGAGCCAAGGTTTACACCACCGGGTGGCTAGCCCTGATGGTAGTCCATTTGTACCACTCACTCTCACACACACTCTCACCTATGGCTAATTCAGAGTGTCCAATCCACCTACTGCATGTCTTTGAAATGTCGGAGAAAACTGGACTCACTGATGATTAAAGTGCCCCATTTAAAACCTACCCAAGCAGCTTGATCAACTTTAAAAATACCTTATATTCTTAATTAAAAAGATATTCAGTTTAATTCACTTAAGCTACTTTGACAGAATAAAATGCCTTTGTACTGTATGTCATACAAGCTCTTTACAGGTGATCTATGTTTGTATATTGTGCAATGAAAGACCTTGCATAGTGCAACTGTGATATCCATTCAGTATATAGTGGACAAATATATTGTATTTTGTCAGTCAATCTGTATGTAATGTAATATATCAATTGTCTTTATACCTTCAAGCCAACACTGATATTCACTTTGTATAGAATATATTTGTAGTGTATGGAGTGTGGTAGTTATACTGCAATATCTGAAAAAAGACAAGTCAGTGTCATACTCACAAGCAAGGAGAGTGTGTTGAGCAGATGGAGAGTACTTTGAGGGGCTAATGAATAAAAAGAATGTGAGAGAGAGAAGGTTGAATGATGTGGGGATAGTGAATCAGGAAGTGAAACAGATTAGCAAGGAGGAAGTACAGACAGCTATGAAAAGGATGAAGAATGGAAAGGCTGTTGGTCCAGATGACATACCAGTGGAAGCATGGAGGTGCTTAGGAGAAATGGCAGTGGAGTTTTTAACCAGATTGTTTACTGAAATCTTGGAAAGTCAGAGGATGCCTGAGGAGTGGAGAAAAAGTGTTTTGGTACCTATTTATTTAAGAATAAGGGTGATGTGCAGAGTTGAACTAACTACAGAGGGATAAAACTGATCAGCCACAGCTTGAAGTTATGGAAAAGAGTAGTGGAAGCTAGGTTAAGAAGGCAGGTGATGATTAGCGATCATCAGTATGGTTTCATGCCGGGAAAGAGCAATACAGATGCCATGTTTGCTCTGAGACTGTTGATGGAGAAATATAGGGAAGTTCAGAAGGAGTTGCATTGTGTCTTTGTGGACTTGGAGAAAGCATATGATAGGGTGCCTAGAGAGGAGTTGTGGTATTGTATGAAGAAGTCGGGAGTAGCAGAGAAGTATGTAAGAGTGGTACAGGATATGTACAAGGGTAGTGTGACAGTAGTGAAGTCTGCAGTGGGAGTGACAAGATGGAGGTGGGATTAAATCAAGGATCAGCTCTGAGCCCTTTCTTATTTGCAATGGTGATGGACAGGTTGACAGACGAGATGAGACAGGAGGTCCCATGGACTATGATGTTTGCAGATGACATTGTGATTTGTAGTGAGAGTAGGGACCAGATTGAGGAGACCTTGGAGAGGTAGAGATATGCTCTAGAGAGGAGAGGAATGAAGGTCAGCAGGACTAAGACAGAATATGTGTGTGTGAATGAGATGGAGGAAAGAGGAATGGTGAGGATGCAGGGAGTAGAGTCGGCGAAGGTGGATGAGTTTAAGTACTTGGGATCAACAGTTCAGAGTAATGGTGAGTGTGGAAGAGAGGTGAAGAAGAGAGTACAGGCAGGGTGGAATGGGTAGAGAAGAGTGTCAGGAGTGATTTGTGATAGACGGGTACCAGTAAGAGTGAAAGGGAAGGTCTACAAGAGGGTAGTGAGACCAGCTATGTTGTATGGGTTGGAGACAGTGGCATTGACAAAAAGGCAGGAGTCAGAGCTGGAAGTGGCAGAGTTAAAGATGTTAAGATTTGCACAGAGTGTGACAAGGATGGACAGGATAAGGAATCAGTATATTAGAGGGTCAGCTCAGGTTGGACGGTTTGGAGACAAAGTCAGAGAGGCGAGATTGCATTGGTTTGGGCATGTGCTGAGGAGGGATGATGGGTATATTGGGAAAAGAAAGCTAAGGATGGATCTGCCAGGTAACAGGAAAAGAGGAAGACCTATGATAAGGTTTATGGACGTGGTGAGAAAGGACATGCAGGCAGTTGGTGTGACAGAGCAATATGCAGAGGACAGGAAGAAATGGAAACAGATGATCCACTGTGGCAACCCCTAACGGGAACAGCCAAAAGAGAAGAAGAAGAAGTTAAGTGTCACTATAGTGTGAGACTTGATCTCAACAAATAAACACCTCCTGCTTAACTTGTTAAGGTTGGGTCTTGTGCTAGGCAGAGACATCTACTTTTATTCTTGCAGAAGCACCAGAATGACAGCAAACATTTGTTTCTGCCTATTGCCTGTGCCAGTAATGGGTCCATGACTTCATCTCTATAAACTTAGAAAGTTGCTAGAATAACAGGATTAGTGTTAGCCTGCATTTTCTGAAGTCTGAAAATTAAATGTATGCCAATCTTTAGTAACGTCAGATCTTGGTGAGTTGCCTGAAAACAACAACAATAAACACTTATTTTTTTCAGTGACTAGTAGTACATGGAACAAATAAAGTTCAGTCCACTACAAAGAATTATAATTGGGTCTCCTCTCATAACCCTTACTTACGTTAGCTTTGCTGTCGAGGAGAATTTCTTGGCATCCATTTCTCAAACACATAATAATCAGATTATGATTGATGACCTGACCGTAATCCTCTCTCTCTCTCTATATATATATATATATATATATATATATATTGCATTTTTTCATTCAGTAAACATATAATCACATGTATCTATTGTGTTTACCTCTGGGCTGAGACCAAAATAGGTCCAATAGGATCAGTGGTCTGCCCTGGTTAACAAATTCAACTGAAATAAAATAAATAAAATAAAATAAATAAGTACCTAAACCACCATTGTAAGAGTAACAACACTTGCTGGTGAGATGTATTTCTTAACCAATGCATTCCCCACCTTTAAAATAGGTTGCATATCAGGCAATGTGTTTCTATGGATAATGTCAAAACCAATCTCGACAACTGGGAGGGTAAACTGAAATGCATGCCTGGTAGCATTGTGAATGACCTTCTATCCAGAGAAGTCTAATCTATCCCTATCTCTGCACAGGTGATTAAGTTAACCAGAGTGCTTTAACATTTTAGAGTAAAACCTCCTAGGAGCCAGCTGACATATTCCAGATGTTTCCAGGCTGTGAAAATGTTTACCAAACAAGTGATTAAATACAAACTATATGAAGCTGTTGGATGTGCTTTTATCAGAGGAGCAAACTGATCAGTCCACATCTGTACCACAGCCCAGAACATTAGCAAGTGGCTGTGCCCACTTTTTTATGGGACAAACTGCTCAATATAGGACAATCTAAGGTTAAAGAAGTATTTTGCCTTCAAATAGGATCAATTACAACAAGAGGAAGGGACGGGAAAAGACAGAATGAGGTAGACAAAATGGGTAGTGATGATTCTGCATGGGAGATCAGCTTCATTGCTGAAGGTAAGAGAGGTGGGCATCCGAGAGGAATGATGAGATGAACAGACAGGAGATGATGAGAGTTTTATCTTGCCAAACTGATAACCCCCCTTGCAGCTACACTTCATGAAAAAAATGTCCTCATGCAACCTGAGACACTACTCTCAAGCCACAACAACGCTCATTACCCTTAGAACCAAATTCCACAGTGCTACACATACTTTTTCCTCTCACAAGCCTATTCTTAGGCAAGATCTCTCTATCAAACATTAAGGAAATCAACACTTATTCCAAATTCAGAATTACCCTCAAAAAACACTTCTTCATCAAAGCCAAATGCTCCTGCTTTGAATCAGGGCATAGCACCTAATTTATCTACATTCCGAGTCTCTTCTCCTCTCCTCTCTCAAGATTCACTGAAGATTGACCAACTTTAGAAACGAATGTATGCATTGTACCTTACAATATGCTTGATCGTACAGTGTACTGTGCTTGCGCAAAATAATGTATATACATTTTTTTCTATAATTAGTCAGAACTATTCTGACATTGTTACATTTCTGCATTTTCTGTTTGTGAAAATTTTTTTTTTTATTTCACCCGGGGCTGAGCCCCAAATTGGTTAGTACTGGTCAGGTCACTACTCCAGTAAACAGACTCATATAGTCTCTCTCCAGCAACTGGAAGTGTGGCTCCTGGACGAGCATTCATCTGCATTTCTCCCACTGTAAACTCCTGTTCTTGCTCCCTTGCCAGTCACTCTACAGGTTTGTTTTATAAGATTGTTCCTTTACTTTGAGTTGATTCATACAACTTATCCTTCTCCAGCAGCATTGCTATTGGCAGCCCTGACTTTTACAAACTGGTTCTCTTCTCAGTGCCCTCCAAGTGGGCTCCGAGAATGCCTTTCATTGGCCAGCTTTAGACAGGTACTAAAGACTTTTTTATTTGAAATGGATTTTGAGAGTGTATGTTGATTATATGCTTTTTTATTGTATGTTAATAGCCATTATGTTTTTTTTTTTTTTTTCTTTTTTTACTAAACTCCCTGCTATCAGTGTTTTGGATAAAAAGCAACTAAACAGACTGGAACTTAAACTTGAACTGTTTATAACTGAGATGTTGCCATCTGCCAAATATTGAGGGCTGTCTGTCCTAAAAGAGGGAAATTTCCACAATGTTCTGAATAGTTTTCCATTATTCAGAATGAATATAAACTCTGATGTCTTCTGAAAATAGGCTATGGCTAATAAAGCTAACCAGGTCAGCAAAACATAAATAAATAAAATAAATGCAAACTTACAAATCAGCACTTCTGACAGTACAAGTCAGACACGCTGTTTTTCTGCTGAGCATCTATGTTTAAGAGTATGGGGGTTGTCAGAGATGAGCAAGGACATTGCAGAGTAACAAAGAAGCATACCTTTCCTATACTCTTTGCTGGACATGAGCACAGGAAGTGATATAGGTGAGATATACTTGTTGATAGTGAAAAAGAATTGTTACCCGCAGCAGTTATTTATTAAAAAGTGAGATGTGGATATTAACTGCCCTCCAGCCATTCATTCACCTATCTGTCCACCCATCCATTTTTCAGTCCGTCCATCCATCCATCCATCCATCCATCCATCCATCCATCCATCCATCCATTTGTCATCCATCCATCTCTCCATCCATCCATCAATCCTTTTTTCATTTATTTTCTAAACTAAGCTGAGCAGGGTAGTCCAGGCTTCTAATAACAGTCCCCAGTCCATTCATCTGAGTTGCCAGGCATTTATGAACTAGGTGAGGTATGCAGTGCCTGCAACATATCCAGGTATCTAACACAACCTGGTTACAACACATTCCCCTTCCATAATGGACCAAGCCTAGTGACCCCTGATGCAGGCACTGAGGGGGGCATGACCATTAGTTATTGAAACCATCTCAAATGACTCTTCTCAATATGCAATAACAATCCTTTGCTCCATGGCCTCCTAGTTGTTTATGTTCCTCACTCTGCCATAGAGAATGAAAACAGTAAACCATCAAGGAACTTAGTTATGGCTGCTTCTATGTAAGATTTCATCCTTCCAACCACTGCTCAAAATGTGTAACCATGGCTGAATATGGAGCTGCATCTGCATTCTATAATTCAGTTCTCACTGCATTACCAAAGCCCAATAATATGCTTCCAGCACAGCTATTTTAGGCAACTGCAGATCAGTCTCTAGCCCCTGTGGCTACACTCAAGAACAAAAACCCCAAGACACTAAAACTCTTCCACTTCAAGTAACAGCTCCCACTCTCTTGCAGTGAGAAACCAACTTTTTTTACACCAGGCAGCTATAATATCTGATCTGGAAATAATAATTATGATCAGACCAGTGAGTTATTCCAGTGTATACCAAAGAACAACTTTTCTTAAGGACATGAGGGTGGCATCATCTACAAACCAACAAAGATGCAGCTATTGTATTAGCAAAAATCAGATGCACGTTGAAATCCTGTTTATGAAAATCACAAATGGGAGTGGAAATGAGACACATCCTTTGCAGAGTCCTATACCCACGCTGAATTTATTTCTTTAATGCCAAGAATACATAGACAGTTCTTGCTATGCAAATGGGGTAGCAGTATCTCAATGGCATAAAGGAATGGTCCTTGGCCTTGGCTTGATACAACATGCATCTGATTTTTGCTAATCCAAACAAAAACTGAAGGTTATGCTACTCAACTCTAGAAGTTTAAATCTCAAAATGCACTCACTAGAAGCACTCCTTAAAATGGAGAACATCGACATCCGTGCAATGAACAAGACCTGGTTCAAGGCTCCATAGACCACCCCAGCACTACCAGGCTAAAATTCATACCACACCTTTCGGCCCCTAAACCTGGACCGATGCACTAAAGGCAGTGGTGTCTCCATATTCATAAAGCATATGCACACCTTCAGACTAGTAGCCCAACATAATGCATCAGAGATACTTCAGGTACAACTAACACTGGGTAAAACTGCAATCCAAGTTGTAGCCTGCTATAGATCCCCCTCCATGTCCCAAGACTCCCACTCCACATTCCTAAACACACTGGAAAACATTAGGGTACAACCTAATACCCTTATACTGGGAGACTTTAACTACCCCTCCATTAACTGGGAAAATTACTCATGTACCAACACACTTGCTCAACATTTTCTGGAATTCATTAATTCCAACACCCTGGACCAACTCATTCTTACCCCCACCAGGGGTAGAAACATCCTTGACCTGGTCATTACTAACATGGGTGACCATTGCTCTACACCAGTAATCAACTCCTTCCTGGTCAGATCTGACCACAAGCTAATCACCATGGATATCCACATCCCACCCTCACCCCCCCACAAAGGAAACCATCGTAAAAAAACTTCTCCAAAGCCAGTTTTGGGCTTCTAAAAACAGAGGTGGCTAACTTCACGACACTCATGCAAATGGAAAATAGATGCATGACTGCTGAATCATACACCAATGCACTGTATGAGCACAGACACAAGCGCATGAAATGGGCCATACCAAACAGAACCAAGATGCACTCCTCCCCACCATAAACAAACTCTACAACAGAAGGAAAAAACTGTTGCAGAAAAGGGTGACTTCCCAAGACTGGAAAACCTCCCTTGTTAGCCTCAGCAAAAAACTGAGATCGATCATCAAATCCTCTAAAGCTAGCTTTGAAAACAAAATTGCTGCAGATTCTAAAGACAACCACAAGGCATTCTATAGTTATGTCAAGAACCTACATGGCAATACTTAGACCTGCTCTGAGTTACAGCACAATGGCAATTGATATTGCCAACATATTGGCCAACAGGTTCAGTGAGACCTTTACCCCCCCTTTCACCCCCTAAAGGGCCTATCACAATACCGGAGGAATGCCAAGTCCCTATTATCACAGCTACACAGGTAAAAACCGCACTGTCCAACGCCGAGAATACAGCTTCCATGGGACCTGAAAATATCTCTGGCTGTGTTCTACATGAATTACAAAGTGAACTGGCACCACACCTTAGTACCCTGTTCAATCACAGCCTCATTTTAGGCTTTGTTCCTACTGAATGGCACACTGCTATGGTCATCCCACTCCACAAAGGGGACAGACTACAGACCCTGCAAACTACTGCCCCATTAGTCTGATGAGTCTGATATGTAAGGATGTGGAGTGCATCATCATGGACCTTATAAATAAGTACATAGGGAATCTCCAAACTCTGGACCCCATGCAGTTTGGGTTTGTGAAAGGTAGATCATGCTTGCTCAACCTGATAGACTTCTTCGAGTCTGTCACCAGAGCCGTGGATGAGGGCAAGGTAGTTCACACAGCCTACCTAGATCTTGCCAAGGCCTCCAACACCATCCCTCACTCAGGAATCATAGACAGACTCACTAAACTAGGCATAAACCCCTATGTCATAAGATGGGTTGCCAACTGGCTCACTGATAGAACCCACACTGTGAAAGTAGTGGACTCCAAATCTGACTACTGACCAGTTACAAGTAGTGTCCCACAGGGATTGGTCCTATGTCCTCTCCTGTTTGGCATCTACTTCTCTGAAGTTGAAGCCAACACAAAGGGACTCTGGCTTACCAAGTTTGCAGATGATTGCAAACTGGGAGCCATTATTGATTCTCCAACTGATGTAGACATTCTACAAAAAGGCCTCACTGACACCAATGACTGGTGCCAGAACCATGGCCTTAAGCTCAATGCCAAAAAGTGTATTGTCATTCCCTTTGGGAAACATTCAGTGTCCATGAACTACCACATAGGTGGTAGTCCGCTAAACACCGAAGGTGTGATAAGAGACCCGGGGACACAGGTTGACAGCAACCTCACCATTGATAACCACATTGCCACTGTAGTCAGAAAGTTCTTCAATGTGGCACATCTCATTACAAAAGGTTTCTCATTCAGTAAGAAAGAGGTCATAATCCCTCTCTACTCATCCCTCTCTACTCATCCTTCATTAGACCTATTATAGAATACAATGCCCCATTTGGTATGTACCTCACTAGACAGCTGCAACAACTGGAAAAGCCACAAAAATATCTCACTAAGAGGATCTTAGCCCTTAGACACATGCCCTATATGGACAGACTCAAAAAACTCCAGCTATACTATGTCTCTTATTGCCTACTTAGAGATGATCAATGCTTGACTTACAAAGCCATGTTTGACCCAGAACTGCTAGATATGCTACACCTAAAGAAACCCCAGTGCCTCCATGCCACATGCTCCAGGGACCTACACCTCATTACCACAATAAACAGAACATGCTGGAGGGACAGGTTCCTAACCCAGAGACTTCCCATACTCTGAAACAAACTTCCCTTCATGTCAAGCAGAGCACTTCACTGCCCTCTTTAAGAGAAATCTTGATGAGTGCATGGGCAATAGAAGGTTCACCCCAGGGATCACTTCAGTGGCCTTCCTTGACAGGGGCACTGGGAACTAACTTTGGGTGGCATGATGCCAGGGAATCTTCTTAAGCTAGGCTTATATAAGCTCCAGGGCTGTTAACCTAGTACACACCTATGAACCTATGAAACTATGTATTACCTCCTACAAAAAGCATTCCACAGTATAGGTCACATGGTTTGTTCATGTCCACAAAGCACATGTGGATCATAATGAAACACTTCTGCAATCTCCTTGGTACATACACAAAGAAAAAAAAAATGGATCATTTTCCAGATCCAAAGGAAAATGCAAAGTGCTTCTTCTGAATAAGAGGCTTAGGTATTGGATGCACTGCTCACTGCAGTATTCTGGCATAGTATATCCATGGTAGCTGAGAAAAGTGATCCCTCTTTAACTGAATTCCACCTTTCTAGGCCTTACTTGAGATCCAGTTGAAGATTTTACACTTCTTTCCAATTTAGCTATTTGAAATGTGCTGCCAATGATAACATCTGCTCAAGATGTGAAACTCGTTAAAAGTGATTTTATTACTGTAGGGAAATTATGGCACATTTTGCTGAATGAATGACACTGAAACATGGCTAATTTGTTCAGCTGAGTGCTAAGCTGTTCACATTTGCCCTGGATCCTCTCATTTCTGTATATTCTAATCCCCAAATTCAGTTTTTGATGCAATGCTTACCAACAGCAGGATGTTCTAGCTGTAATCCTGAAATTGCAGATGTGTGTTCTGAACGTATTAAAATGCAAAATGCGAGTAAGAAAATTAGTGTAGTAGAAAATGGAGCTCCTTTTCTTTTCAATGTCCAGAAGAGACGGCTCATTGCCTCTTTAAATTATGTAAGGTGAGGTTAAGGGTGAGCTTATGGGTTGCTGACAGGGAAAATGTGCAATTGAGCTTCCTGTGTTCTTGCTGTCGTTCGACAGATGAAATAACAGGAATATGTGTGCAGCATTTGGTGATCTATGCCACTTTGGATATATCTAAATATTAATTATCTGGAGTTACTGAATAAGGCATGATTCTTACAGACCAGTATTTAAGAAAATCTTTGAAGTTGACTGCCAGACAGAGCATGTAATTTGCAATGACAAATTAATATGTAATATTGGGACACTCTAGTTAAGGAAACATGGTCTTATTCTGCTAGCAAATACTTTTTCTTGACATAAGTACACAGAATGTCACTAAAAGATCAACATATACATTTCCATAGTTTTTGAAAGAAGCTTGTCATAGGAGATTTTTGTTGAAATTCCTCCTCATGTTTATCTGGTACCATCTACAGAGGCAAATTAGATGTCTAAAGGCTGTAAAGGAATTTAAAGGGAATTTAACAATTATAAGGTACAAAAATAGTTGATATAATAGCTCTAATACTTTATAATATATGAAGTATACTACAAAACTATGAAACATGAAATATTCCCAATGGCTTAACTATCCTTTAAGTTTCTGTGGAAATTGCGATTTTTGATTTCTTTCTGAATTATTCTGTAACCCAGACTTAGTGGTAATAAACAGACACACAAAGTTGGTGTTTAATATATTTATATACTTACACATGCATATATATATATATATATATATATATATATATATATGTGTGTGTGTGTGTGTGTGTGTGTGTGTGTGTGTGTCTGTTCTGTTGATTACAGCTAAACATGTCAAACTAGTAAAATGGAGACATAAAAATTACTGGCCCAAAAAGACCGACATAAGATAATTTCAATGGTACAAAATATTGACTCTCGCAATACTGACACAGGGCCTATAGTGTTTTATTCCCAAGTGCACGGGCACACAGACAAACCATAACTAAAGCACAAAGACAGCAAGTTTCTATAAATTCAGCTGATATGAAAGAAGACACAGAAACTCCTAATATTCATATGAAGCCTTTCTTTCCAAAATGAACTTCAAACATTCTTCCTTCTCACGAAAACATCTTCTTGGTGTTATAAAGGGAACATGAACATACAGCAACCTGAAGATCTTTCACTCCACACTGCTCCCAGCCCAAACCTGTATCATCAATGCCATCCTTCCAGCAAATTTTGAATCTGTGGGACGTTTGAAGACAGGAGTTCTGCAGCACTGCAAAGTGAACAGTGATACAGTGAAGGAAACCTATAACATGTAGTACTCAGCACAGCAATGGGTTGCAGCTTTCTGAGTACATAATATTGCTCAATGTTCATAAGCAGCATGAGTGGGGAAATATTGATTTAACTCAGGAAAGTAATCCAGAATATCAGAAGCAGAAAATGTTAAACACTTAGCATATGGCCTAGTAGAACAAATTCCTTATCAGAGACATATTTCTCCTCAATCCCAGCATTTTGCATATTTCTCCATGCATTTTGTGTGAAGTGAAAAAAAAACAGCCTTGCATGCTAGGAACAGAAAATTGTATCACCAACTGTTTATAACAGCTAGTTTAAAATCATGCATTATCAGACTAGGTGAAACAGTGATAGAAAACCTACTACATATTGCTAGCCTGCTATCGATATCTGACTCCATGAATGGTAACATTTAGACCCCATTAGAGTACATACTATAGGAATACTCTTGTTTATACCAATATGTTGGATTACAATACCTTTAGTTTACAGCTTCCATAGTTACTTTCCCTTACACAGAAAGGTACCATCCACAATCCACCCAGAGGTTACACAGTGATCTCTCAAGCTGTGCTCAGTACGTAATAATAAGAGCTCATTATTTCCTGCCTCATCCCTCCTGAATGTTATTGAAACACTATGAACTGTCCAATTGGCAGAATAGAACTCACCAATTCCAGAACATAAACAGTAGTAATTTTCCTCTGTACATCATTTTTCTCACAGCAGTATGAGACATAAGTAGAAAAAACACATCCTCTTCAAGACCTTCCAACACCTTCTCAACCACCTCAAAGGGACAATTAGTCAACAAAAAACCTTTAGCTCAAGGGCATTCATAACATTGTTACAATCCTCATCACTAGGAGTTGGGAAACCATGAAAGACAGCAGTTCCTCACCACCTGTGACAGATGCAGTCACAGCCCTTCTCTCATAACCAATAATATGTGTCTCATAACAGCACCAGAATTTCTGTGTTTGGTAAAACCTTTCAGGCAGAAACAGGTGCCAAACAATTTCCAGAAAACTCCTGCCCTTCTGTGACACACCTGCTATACAACCCTTCAACACTTCCAGCCAACACAGTATTACTCCTAATGCCTTGTCTGACAAAGTGAGTCTTGCTTCTCCACATGCACTGAAGAGCTTACATTAAAACTGCCTGCATCAAACATGACTGACATATCACGTGACCTATTGCAAGACATGGCAGCCATCACACTTTGCTGGCAGTCACTTCCGTGCAACTAACACTACAGACAACCCATCCCTCATGTTCCCACCCTGACATCCAAGCTACTAGTGTCAACATTTTCACAGAAGTGGTAAAAAGAGAGCTAAGGAGACTGAACCCCAGGAAGGCTGCTGACCCAGAAAACATACTGGGTAAGGTGTTAAAAGGCTGTGCTGATCAACTATGCACAGTGCTCAAGGAAATATTTAACACCTCTCTTGCCATGAAAAAAGTACCTTCATGCTACAAGGAAACTAACATCATCCCACTACCTAAGAAAACCACTCCCCCCAGCCCAAACGACTACAGACCAGTCGCTCTGACACCCACTGTTATGAAATATTTTGAGCGACTGATCAAAAAGCATCTTTTATCATGCCTACCTCCTGATTTTTACCTGCTGCAGTGTGTACAGAGCTAACCAATCCACTGCTGATGCCATATCAGTAGCACTACACATCTGCCTTGTGCATTTACAGGGCAAAGACAACTATGTGAGGATGCTGCTTAGATACTTCAGCTCTGCATTTAATATGGTGGTTCCAATGCAGCTTGTAGAAAAACTGGCACATTAAGGAATCAGTAAACATCTCTGTAACTGGATCCTGGACTTCCTGATTAAGAGACCACAGAGGGTGTGTTCAGGTAAGAATACATCAAAGTGTATCACGATTAACACTGGGGTTCCACAGGGATGTGTTCTCAGCTCACTGATATTCACCATCCTGACCTACGACTGCTATGCTAACCACAAGTCCAATCATATCATCAAGTTTGCTGATGACACCATAGTTGTGGAGTGTATCACAAAGGAGGATGAAAAGGTGTACAGAGAAGAGATGGCATCTCTGATCAATTGGTGTGAGGAGAACAACCTTGACTTGAATGTAAGCAAGACCAAAGAGATTATCATCAACTTCAGGAAAAAAAGAATAAACTACCCAGAAGATCAATGGTGAGAGTGTGGAGAGGGTTAATAGTATAAAATTCCTGGGTGTACACATATCAGAGGATCTCTTGTGGTCAAGAAACACCACCTAACTGGTCAAGAAAGCACACCAATGCCTCCACTTTTTAAGAAGGCTGAAAAAAAGTTAAGCTTCCTCCTCATATTCTCTCCACTTCTATAGAGATGCAATAAAGAACATCCTCACCTGCAACTTCCTAGTGTGGTTTAGAAGCTTCTCAGTTACAGAAAGGAAGGTGCTACAATGAGTGGTGAGGGTTGCAGAAAAGGTAACAGGTTCCAGTCTTCCACTGATACAACTTCTTTATTCTGCAAGAACCATCCAAATGGCCACCAAAGTAATATAAGACAACACTCATCCTGCACATGGACTGTTTAAGCATCTGGCATCACGTAAAATATATCACAGCATCCACTGCAGGGCTACAAGATTCAATAACAGTTTCTACCCTACAGTGATTAGACATCTGAACTCGTGTACTAGTCCCAGAGGTCTGGACACATAATAAGTCAATTTTTATTTATTTATGCAATATATACTCATATATTCCAAAAAAATTCAATATTTATTATTATTTAACTCACTGAAGTGCAATATTAGACAAATAACTTAGGCATTTCAATCTGTAGTGGGTTTTGTTTTACTTTAAATAGGGTGATTAATTTAACTGAAGGGAGGGGATTCTTTTGTATATGAGTGTTGGTAAACGTCTCTGCTCTTTCTTGGATGTATTGGGAGTAGGATTGTATTTGTTAGTTATGTTTATTCCTCTACTTGTATGTGTTGTTTCACTTTCCTTTGTAATCTCAAGAATTGAGCTGATGCACGACCATAAAGTTTACTTTGATTTTGCTGATATTACATGCTGTCAATATTTTACATTGTCAGTCTTTTGTATCTCTGATAGGGTTTACTATCATAATGTTGAATGTAAAAATGTATTTTACTTATAACATCTACTTTATTTGTTGAATTTGGTAATACCGATAAGGCGGAATGTCAAAAATGAATACTGCAAAGGTCGACATATGGCTCCTGCACTTCAATAACACTTGTACTTCACTTGTGCTTACCTCTATAAAGTGCATGTCAGATGTCAGGTGTTTGGACACTCAAGACACCTGAGACCCTCTTAAACAGCCATACAAATGTACTTGTTTTCAAGTTTTTGCAGTGGGGCAATACCCCCTGCACCCCCATGTACGGTCTACACCCCCCACAACCACAGTAAATTATATATACCAACTCCAACATCACACTACAGTGAGGAAAGGGGTAAATTTCTCATTCTGCGGTATACAGCAATCTCCATTCATAACATCGACTTCACATCAGCAAATGCATACAAACTTTTGTTCAATTTCAGTCAAACACTTTCAGTTTGGAATTATGAAAACTTTGGAATTATGAAAACTTAAAAAAACACACATTTGATTAAACATTATTCAATATAATGTAATTCCACGTTCTGAATGTAAACCCTTCAATAGATCTTGTCGGGCTTCTGGTATGCCGACCTTTTCAACAGCTCCCATTCTGTTTACTGCTTTGATGCTAACGTTTCCACAAGGAAGAATCATGTGGTATTCAAAATGCAGGTCAGTCTTATGGGCATTATAGTAATGTTTGATAGGAAATCTTTAACTGTTTTTTTATGAGAAGAAAATCGTATTATGAAGTGGAAGACAGAAATCTTACATGCCTGCATAGTTTTAATGTAGGTAATGGACTGACTGACTGGAAATTGGGAAAGGCAGACAAGCTAGAGACAGTAGAAACTCTTGGCTACAGGCATAAGGATAGTAATGAGGTTGTAGGAATCATAGCCTGCCCTGTTTATGTTTCAGAGGTGACAAAGTATGCAGCCCTCATCTGTTACACATTTATGGTTCAGCAGATTACTATTTTCTGTCTTATTAGCCATACTGATTTTAACATACTGATGGAGTCTGGTTAAGGCTTAATTCAGATCACTACCCATTTCAGACCAGTATGGATGGAGCCCTGGTTAAGGTTTAATTCAGAGCAGTACTAGTTTCAGACCAGTAAGGCTGTCATACTGGTTAAGGCTTAATTTAGAGCATTACTGGTTTCAGATCAGCATAGACAGAGTACTGGTTAGGGATTAATTGAAAGCACTACTGTTTCAGGCCAGTATGGATGAAACACCTGTTAAGGCTTAATTTGGAGAGCTACTGGTTTCAGACTAGTAATGGAAGGAGTACTGGCTAGGACTTAATTTGGGGCACTACTGGTTTCAGACCAGTAATGAAGGAGCATTGGTTAAGGCATAATTTGGAGCACCACTAGTTTGTGCAGATAGCATACTGGTTAAGGTTTAGTTTGGAGAACCATAGATCATTATTTTTGTAAAGATTATGGATCAGATGAGCTATGTGAAAATAATGGGTGATTAGTGTAATTGCTTTTGTCTGCAAAATAGTACAAGAAGTGTATAAATTTATGATATCTATTTGATTTGTGGAAAGTGAAGTTTGGCTCTTGAACATAGATTTCTGTAGGCCATAGTCTCTGGTAGACTTCACTGTAAAAGATGGTTGTTTTATATTTTTTTCCCTGCACTTCTCTGTGAATAGCAGATACGAACGCTAAAAGACCTCATCCCATATGAGATGCAATAAAGTAAGAAATGTTTGTCAATAAGTTGAAACGGGAAGAAAAGGTGAATTTTCTCTGGTGTAAATTGAAGATTTTTGAACTGTGAAAGGGCAGGCCCTTTGTTTAAATACCACAAGACAGCATTCAGGGATTTAACACACAGGAACCTTAGCTTATAGTGTTGTGCCATTTCCAAATCGATTGAGATTGGCACAAAACTCCTATTTTGTGCTGAGACTAACATTTGGAAAAGCAAGAACCTTTGGCCAGATGGAGCACTGCTTGATTGAAATATTAATCAGTAAGCAAACACCAGTCCCATTTATTTAGCAGCTTAGCAAAGGCAGAAAAACCAAGTACAGAACTGTTTTAAATTTCCTCTTGCCAGTTTTATGATTCTCTCTCTCTCTCCCCCCCCCCCTCTGCATTTTCTTTCTCTTTCCATAAAGAATGCACTTCATGAAAGTGTTATGTTAAAACATTTCTCCATATGGTTGCCAAACATTTTTTCATTTAAAAAACTGCTGATAATGCAAAACATGCACATAACAGAATTCAAAACATGTTCACTATGTATCCAGTAGGAAATAAAACTGTTCTGTGGAGAAACAGCAATGATGTTAACTGTTTCTGTTGTGGTTGAGGCAATTGTTATATAATCTACCCCAGATCAAACCTCTGTATTGTGTCCCACTGCTATCACTGTCACAGGATAAATAAGTTTAATTTGTAGACAGTTATGAGGTTAATGAGGCAACTGATTTTAGTGTTCTGTTTATTTACTTTTCTGTAGACTTTAGTCTCACATGGCCAGTTTCCTGTTTTGGGTGAGAACCAATTCAAAAGGTGTCCCTGCTCCTGTTTAAGGGATAACTAGATGAGGGCGGAACTCAATGAATCCACTTCCCAGAACTGAAATTCATTCATCACTGTATTCCATTAAGTCACTGCATGCGCAGTTTATACTAGTGCACTCACAGTGATTTAAATTTTTGAGCCTTTTCTTAATTTTCTCAGAGATTGTATGATTGGGGATTTAGTATATAAGTAATGCAGGAGAAGGGTGAGGCACCCACCATAGGTCTCCAAAGGAAGTGGGGGCTTGCCCTCTGTAGCAAATGTGTTTTTCTGTATATTTTAGCCAGCTAAAGCTTCAAACACTTTGTTTCCTCCAGATGAAGTTTCAACTTGTGGCATCTCAGAGACATTGTGTAAATGACATTTATGCAATGCACGAGTTGTTTATCAGAAACACCGTTGAAATTCCACTCTCTTTTTATAAGCACTGTGGGATCTTTACCATCCTCACAAGTAACTACCAACTCAGGAAAATGAGACATTGCTTAATATATTACAAGAAAGCCTTCATGTTGCACTACAACAACAGTACTGAAGCACAAATTGAAGCCCTTCGTGTGGGGATACAACCCAAAAGCCTTTTGGTCTTGCTGACACAAAGGGAAGTGTGCTGTTTGGTGACCCACTCCCACTGTTACATAAAGCTTAATACTGGGCTATTCCATAGGTTCATTGGTAACTACTTAGCTAGTTGCCCTTTAGTCCATTTTAAACCTAGCCAGTTTCCCTTTTGGTGGTCAAATTAACCTACCCTATTTGGTTAGAGATTAGCATTACCCATCCCACAGTCAATAATTATATACTAACCCTAATGAGAATAACTGGGGATGTACCATAGATAATTTGAGAGGTCTCAGGAATTTAGCAGCTGCCTCTGTCCATTAGTAGTACAGGGGACAATCCTGGGGTATATGTTTTTCATCCATAGATACAAGATGTACTTGAATATAGACAGGTTGAGCTTTGTTTTACATGGATGGGGAGTATGTTCCAGAGCAGTGATATCCTCTGTGTGATGTACCTGACCATCCAAAACATTATGTGGATGTGGCAGAAGAGGTTTTGATCTCTAGACCAAGTATTTCTGATGGCATTTGACCTGCTGATGTGCAACAGGTCCACCAGTATTGGGCATGAGAATGCCTTTTATGCCAGACACAGGACCTCTTATCAGGATGTAAGATTCCGAGTATAGGAACAAGGCTCTTAGTTGGTCCATGTAGATATATTGTTTAGGCCTTGCATACATTATTGACTGTCAATGGCAGTAAGGCAGAATTTTTAAGTCTTAATATCAATTTCTGCAAATTAAATCATTGTATTATAACTCATGCTTTAACATGTACAAGATTCCTCATACTGGATGACTTGGGTGTGGTATTGATGTCACTTGCTGCCAGAGATACTTTAAAGGATAACACAAATATAATGTTCTTCATCTGCATTTTCTATTTTGAATGGATATGCAGAGAACATAAACTCGCCATCCCTTTGCAATAGAAATAGCTCAGTGAATGCATAAGTAGAATTTAATGCGACTTGACTTGTAGCATTCTTTGAACTGCAGAACAGGATGTATTTGTTTTATTTAAAACATGAAATGTCTCTTTCCTCTTTCTTTGCTTGATGCCAAAATAAGATTAATTAGCAAAAATAATCATACCAGACATAAAGCAAAGAACAGGTGTAGAGAGGGAAACTTAAGTGTGAACGATTTTGATTCTGAGGCAAATGTCCCATGATCCGTACAGCTTCCGTCTTTCTTCAGTGCTGTTTCTTAATATCCCAGATTGTGTCAAGTGAGAAACATTTGCAGCATTTCATATTCCCTCTCACTTTCTTTCATTTTTCTTAACACTTCATATTTTTTAGGAAGGTAGCTCATTTTGTGGAAATGGCATACCAAAAAAGAGAATTTCTTCGGAATCCAGGCATTCATATCTTATTAAACTAGCATTAGTGGCCACCTTCAAAAATGTAAATAGATATAATAATAGCACGCACATACATTTATGCCTGACTTCAGTTAGTCTAGTACAAAGTTGTAAGATCTGTTAATGAAATCCAGACCCTACTTATGGCCATTATGCAGTATTAGTGACCATAAGCATAGAAAGGATCCTTGGACCATCATTCAGTCTGGGGGAAGGGAACCAACCCCATTTTAATGAAGGTCCTTGGCTCACTTTCAGTTTGAAAAATGAACCCCCTTCTAATGAATAATATAGATGCTAAAAAGTTGACTTTAATCACTACAAAGAAGGGTGTTTAAAATAATCCTACTGACTCTGTGCTCTCAGCTTGTTTGACATGCAACAACATTTGAGCTTTAAAATTTGTATATGAACCCAGCTCGGTGGTGTACAGGGATAAAACCATTACTATATCAAAAGCAACCCAAATTTGACTTGTGACTCAATGCCTGAAAATTTGCCTGCTTACCCATTTTGTGAATAGGGAGGTGCATCTGGCTCGCTACATTGGTGACACCTTGCAGAAGTACTAGGTGTTTACCTAATAGAATTCTGAGTCATTTGAGCTCATGCTACCACAGCACATTCACATTAAGTAGCTAAGAGGAAAGTAGTGTTCAGAGGCTTGTTTGTATTCAGGAGGTAGCAATTTTGGTCTTAGAAGAGCTACCAAGGGGGGAGGGGAAGCAGCCTGGAGAAGATGGTAGGCCACTCCCCATGGTGAGTAAGCTGAACTGCCTCCACCACTAGTATTTTACTGAATAACAGAGGGCTGATGCATGTTCCTTAATGGGAACAAATAGGCCAGAGGATTATTGCCTAGACCATAAATACTAAACTCCCATTCATATCATCCAAATTGGCCAACTATCTGAAAGTAAATATGAGCCATCAGGCAAGGACATGGAGTGGGGACCAAAAAATATTTGCTTGGTGTCCAGTGTACCTCAGATGCTGCAGGGGATGGTGCTGTAGGTAAACAGAGACACAAAAGCAGAAACATCATTTAAGAAATAAATAGACTGCAGATTCAAGAATACTAATATTCTGCTGTCATAAAATAACATAATACAGACTATTCATCAGTTTGTGTGAAGAACAAAGTCTTTTTGAGAAAAGCTGGGCAAGAGAAGAAAGACCAGACAGGATTATAGCTTAAAAGCTGAAGAAGAGCATTGGAGTCATGTATTAAGACATTAAAGGCCTACTGCATACCTCACTTCTGAGACAGGTAAAATATTTATATATAGCTGCTGTTTCCTTGGCATAATGGAAAAAAAACCTTGACTATGGCAGTGATAATTTAGTATCAGTTAGACCCTCACATATGTGGTAGTCCACATCATCTTCTAGTGGAGGTGGGAGGTGGTGAGGTTCTAATAGATGAATGGAAGCCACCGATGAATAATAACTTTTTGTTACTTGACTCTTAGTCTTGTTGGCTGAGCATCAAGATATGGCTTAATATGAATTATAGGGTCTATATTACGTATCCGAATGCTTAAATGTTCGAATCGCTAAAGATAGACCTTTAGCGATAAAACATTTAAATGTTTGAATATGAATAAAAATTAAAGAAAAAAAAAACAAAAGGAAAAAAAAAACTAAAGGGTGTAAGCAGGGTGGCAAGCACCCCCACACCCCCCGCTACTTAAATATACCAACTCCAAGATCGCACTACAGTGTATGGAATGGGAACTTTCCCATTTCTGCACTGTAGTGCACTAGTGCGATCTCAGAGTTGGTATATTTAAGTAGCGGTGGTGTGGGGGGTGCAGGGGGGCTTGCCCCCCTGCTTATACCCTTTTTTTTTTTTTATTGTTTTCTTACATATTCGAACATTTGAATGTTTGATCGCTAAAGGTAGATCTTTAGCGATTTGAACATTTAAATGTTCGGATATGTAATATAGACCCGAATTATACAATGAACTAGCACCTGATTGGACAGCCTAACCAGCCTGGCCATTGAAAATTGGATATATACCAAAAGAAAAATGTCTGGCTGCTAGGCTGCCATTGATACATGCTATGAAGACATAGCTCAAAACTGTCCAGATTTTCACAGTGTCCAGATTTTTGACCCGTAGTTTTGATATGTTCCTCATAAAATGCATGGTTTCTGACAAATCGCTGAGGAGTGAAGTTACTAAATAATGACAAGAATTTGAGTTTCAGACTTCATATCCTTCAGACAATGCACACTAATGCAAATCCTGTTACTCTAGCAGCTTTCTAAGTTTATAAAAGCAACAATTATAATCTATCTCTATTTTGGGGCCTTTGTCCTCCCTTATTTAATGCTTTGTCCAAATTTCTTAAGCTCAGTGGTTGAGAGGTATCTAAGGAGGGCAGACCAAATACAAGAAAAAAATGCCCTTGTATTTCTGTGCTGTCTCAGCAGGCTCTCATACCTCTGAACTGTTTGTATTTTATAGCAAAAAAAAAAAAGCAACAGAGATTATTTTTTTCCATTGCCCATATGCATGAGCAGTATACAGACAAATATGGAAGAACAGGTAACAATGTGGAGGAACACTACAGCACCATTATACAAAGACATTATTTAAGAAAGTTAAGCAATTTTTTTTCTTAAATAATGTTGTTATATAATACCAATATCCGAGTCATGAGTGTAGATATTTGAAGATTTAGCAATGGTTGGATTTCCCCTCATGATCATACCATAGCTGTGGGTAAATCCTCATATACCCTCACCCACTCATTAGTTATTGCTTAAGTATTCCATCCAAATTAAAGGAAACTAATCTCATGAGGTGATATGGAATGCTAAGTCCAGTAAGTAAGAAGCAGGAGAAATGGGTAAGTAGCACATTCTAAAGGTTTGATGGATATGAAAGTATGGGGGAAAAGTATATTGAAAAAGATCTGCAGTTTTCAGGAAATACTGTATGTAGGTCTTTGGGTCCAAAGCAGATACTAAATTTGAATTCCTTAGCGCAGCTGTATAACATGTTTCAAGATAAGTACTTAGAAGTGGACCTGCTCCATTCACCTTGAAAAGAAGAACTCTGTGTCATGTAAACATATAAGTTCCTGGAGTAAATGGCTTGTCAGAGGAGATATAGCAGCAAACTATCCACATATTGTTGCTTCCTGTACTGTCAGTTTTCCAAAACCTAGTGAAAAAGAGGCTCTGCAGCTTCCCCAAAACATCGTTTACAGTTAGTTCTGCAGAATCCAGATAAAGACCCTACCCTTCCTAAACCTCAAAGTGCTGACCAGTATTGTTAATTATCACTATGATTACTGTTATTTGCAAAATTGCTGGCATCTGTAATTCAGGATATTTTCTCCACTTTAACCTTTCTACTTCAATCAGTTATAATTAGATGGTGCAAACTGAAAAAAAAAAATCCATGATCTGAGATTATTTTAAAAATGTGTCTTGAGATCACTTGACCATTTTGTTGTCAGTTGGGTACCCACTGTTCCTGGTGTCACAAAATTAATGAACTGGAGAAAGGATGACTAAAATCACTTGATTATGACAACAGAGTTTAACCATCATTAGCTACATAACGGATACGTAATTATGCAGGTTCACTGAATTGACTTACCAGTGTCATTAACACAGTATAACAGTTTTCTGCAGACTTCTACACCATGAAAAGTATCCTTTCTTCTCTCTATATATGTTATGCATCTTTACACACGGTCATTTCCGCCATTAGTGAGCTGTACATAAGTTGTTGTTGTATCTTTCGGCTTTTCCCGGTTAGGGGTCGCCACAGCGGAACTCCGGTCCGCTAATGATTGGCAGTAGATTTTTACGTACTGAGTTGCCAGCCCTGACGCACAACCTTCAACGAAGGTATGCCCATTCATGTATGTCTCCGCAGAGAAGGTGCTTTAGCTGAGAATCGAACAGGACAACATCTTACCGTAAGGCGACAACACTATCGCGGCACCACCACTAAAATTTCATTTGACTTACATACGACATGCACATTTTCTAAAGAGTGTAAGTTTTAACTTTAAGATCACTGCAATCACTCTAACTATTGCACAAGCAGAGGAGAAATAATACAGACTGGGAATATATCAGTGATTCACTCTCAGTTACTGAAGAAATAGCTGATTTCTAAATGATTTGTTGTCAATGAGCAGAGATAACAGAAACAGCCATATAGTGTGATCATAAGGATGCAAGTGTAACCTACCAGGGCACTCAGTCAATATACGCAACACACACACGCACAGCAGTGATGCAGCTATTGCATGCAAAGATGCATGACAATCACAAGAAAGCAGGTTACAATGAAAGTGAAAGTGTGTGATGCTACCCTTCAGTATTAATCAGATAAACTGAAGGCAAGCAAATAGTTCTTGGAAATAATCTTGGTGGGGTAGACAAATAAAGATAGCATTCTCACTATCTTGGGTAAGACGTCATCCCATAGTATTAGGAACATTTATACTTCTAGTATCAAAGGTGTTAGATGGTGACATGGGAGATGCCAGACAAACTTGGGAGATGATAAAAGTCTCCAACCAGTTTACCCAGTAGGAAATCAAAACATTTTGCAAAGCTTATGAATCTGAGTATTTCGTATCAAGTTCAAAGTATTTAAAGTCTAATGGGCATGTCCACTGCATATGGGGTATAGCTCTGTTGTAGAGCATTTGACTACAAATCAAGGATGCTCTCCCAGTTCAAATCCAGGTGCCCCTTAGAAGAAAGATGTTTTTTAAAAGTGATCATCTTTTCATTTTACTATTCTCTCATCAGACCCATCATCAAATGCAATTCCCCCTTTAGTATCTCAATTAAGTATGTGGCTCATCTAAAAAGCCCAACAGATTTCTAAGCAATAAAATTAAAGGCCATAAAGCCTTCAATTATCCTGATAGAGCAGCACAGCTCCCCTTACACTCAGTAGTTTAAAAGCTACTCCAAGGTGATATATGTTTCACTTTGTGAGCCATGAAAGACCCAGTCATCTTCAGTCTCCTATTTCTTTGCAAATTAATGGGTTCTACAAAAACCTATTTCTTCACGAACAAATAAAAATTGGATGGATAGGTTTTTAACTCACAATACTCCCAGTCTATGGAATGTATCACCATTATAGATCAAAAAGGTTCTGCTTTGACTACCTTTAAGGCTAGTCTTGATGACTGAATAGGTAAACAGAAACTTAACACTAAGGTTTCCATGTACGGCCTTGTTCAACTCTCTGATAAATGCTTAAAAAGAGAGGCAAGAACTTCCAAATGAGTCTACTTAAAGATTTATATCATCAGGCATCTTATGATCCCTATGATCATTTGCTTAGCATTGTTCCTTTGATTTATACCATGGAGAACATTGTCATGAAATTGTTATGAAATGCGATGGTGCTGAGTCAATGTGACTGCTTTTCAGCATTACTGGACTGAAGGAATGCATCATTATAGGCTATAGGACTTTTAATGCCTCAGTTTGTGTTCATAGGTTCATAGGTTCATAGGTTGGTACTAGGCTATCAGCAAACCTAGCCATAACAATTCCCTGGCTATTTCTTCCCTTACTATTTACTCCCCTGGACCCCTGTCTAGCAGGGTGACTGACGTGATCCCTGGGGTGAATTTCCTTGGAGAAAAGTCTTAGAATAAATCTTCCTATATCACTTTCAGTATTGATAGTAGAAGGGATAATGACAGCAAAATTGCTTTTATAAAGAAGACAGCTGAAAATCACAGAGGTGCAAATTATTTCTCTTTATGAAAGGAAGGAGAAAATATCAGAATGAAGATGGATCACAGCTTTGGTCAGATGTCACACAGAAGACACAGATTTAAACAAATGTAAAAGGCCAGCATCCAGATCCAAGATCTTATGCGTTATAAGGCATGATATGCTGCTGTATCATAGTTTCATAGGTAGGTTCATAGGTAGGTACTAGTCTATTGGCCCTAGGGTCTATATAAGCCTAGCCAAAAAAAGTACCCTGGCTTTCGCCACCCAAGAAAATAATTTTCCTGTGCCCCTGTTGAGCAGAGCCACAGAAGTGATCCCTGGGATGAATTTCCCATTTCCCATCCAATAATCAAGATTTTTCTTGAAGAGTGCTAATGAGGAGCTCTGTTTGACATAGATAGGTAGTCTGTTCCAGAGTATGGGAAGTCTCTGGGACAGGAATCTATCCCTCCAGCATGTTCTGTTTATTGTGGTGACAAGGTTTAGGTCCCTAGAGCGTGTAGCTTGGAGGGATTGGGATTTCTTTAAGTGAAGCATGTCCAACAGCTTTGGGTTTGACATAGCTTTGTATGTTAGGCAGAGATCACCCCTGAGAAGGCGATATGCGATGGAGTAAAGCTGTAGTTTTTTGAGATGGTCTGCATAGGGCATCTGTTTGAGGCCAGTAATCCTCTTTGTGAGGTATTTCTGTGGTCTTTCCAGTTGTTGTAGATGTCTTGTGAGGTACATACCAAAACGGGCATTGTACTCTATAATGGGTCTAATGAGTAATGAGTAGAGGGGAACAATGACCTCTTTTTTTCTGGATGAGAATCTTTTTGTAATGAGATGAGCCACGTAGAAGGATTTCCTGACCACTGTGGCGATGTGATTATCAAAGGAGAGACTACTGTCCCCCTGTGTCCCAAGGTCTCATCACATTTTCGGCATTAAGTAGACTGCCAGCTATGTTGTAGTTCATGGGTACAGAGTTTTTACCAAAGGGGATGACAATACACTTTTTGGCATTGAGTTTCAGGCCATAGCTTTGACCCCAGGTATCTGTCTCAGTGAGGCACTTTTGTAGTTTGCCCACATCATTAAGAGTTTTGATTATGGCTTCTAGTTTGCAGTCATCTGCAAACTTTGTTAGCCAAAGACCTTCTGTGTTAGCCTGCACTTCAGAGAAGTAGATACCAAACAGGAGAGGACCCAGGACTGAACTCTGTGATACTCCACATGTCACTGCTCTGAAGTCGGGTTTGGAATCCGCTACTTTCACAGTATGGGTTCTGTCCATGAGCCAGTTGGCAACCCATCTTGTGACATAGGGATTTATATCTAGTTTAGTGAGCTTATCTATAATTCCGGAGTGGGGGATGGTGTCGAAAGCATTGGCAAGATCTAGATAAGCTGTGTGAACCATTTTACCCTCATCTATGGCTTTGGTGACTGCTGACTGCTTCAAAGAAGTCAATCAGGTTTAGGAGACATGATCTGCCTTTTACAAATCCAAACTGGGTAGGGTCCAGAGTTTGGAGATTACCAATGTCTTTGTTTATGAGTTCCATGATGATACGTTCCATGGCCTTGCAGACCAGGCTTGTCAGGCTAATGGGGCGGTAGTTCCCGGGGTCTGCCGTGGCTCCACCTTTGTGGAGTGGGATAACCGTCGTGGTGCGCCATTCAGTGGGTACAAAGCCTGAGATGAGGCTATGACTGAACATGGTACTTAGGTAGGGTGCCAGTTCATTCTGTAGTTCATGTAGAACGTAGCCTGGGATATTGTCAGGTCCCATGGATGCTGTGTTCTTGGCTTTGGAGAGTGTGTTTTTTACCTGTGCAGCCGTGATTATAGGAACTTTGCATTCTTCCGGTGTAGAGATGTGCCCCCTAGGGGGTGAGAGGGGGGTAAAGTTAGCACTGAACCTATCTGCTAGGATGTTGGCAGTATCAGTTGGTTCTGTATATTTAGCGCCATTGTTCTGTAACTCAGAGCAGATCTGAGTGTTCCCATTGAGATTCTTGACATAGTTATAGAATGTTTTGTAGTTGTCTTTAGAATCAGTGGCGATTTTGTTTTCGTAACTAGCTTTGGAGGATTTTATGAGGGATGTCAGCTTCTTACTGAGGCTGACCAGGGATTTCCTCCAGTCATGGGATTTTACTCTTTTTTGCAACAGTTTCTTCCTTCTGTTGTAGAGTTTGCTTATGGCAGAGGACCACCAGATTGGCTTCCTTTTTTTGGAGGATAACATCTTGGTTTTATTAGGGATAGCATGATCCATGCACTCGTGTAAGCGCTTATAAAGTGCATTTGTGTAGGATTCAGCAGTCATACCTCTATTATCCATCTGCATAGGTGTTGTAAAGTTTGCCACTTCTGTCTTAAGAAGTATGAAGTTGGCTTTGGAGAAGATTTTTACGATGGTTTCCCTAATTGGGGGTGGGGATGGGATGTGGATGTCTAGGCTGATTAGCTTGTGGTCGGATCTGACCAATGAGGAATTGACCTCTGGTGTGGAACACCAGTTTCCCATGTTGATAATGACCAGGTCTAGGATATTGCTGCCCCTGGTGGGGATGTGAATAAGTTGATCCAAGGCATTGGAATTTATGAATTCTAGAAAACGTTGAGCAAAAGAGTTGGTACATGAGTAGTTTTCCCAGTTAATGGTGGGGTAGTTGAAATCGCCCAATATTAGGGTGTTGGGTTGTACCCTAATACTTTCCAGTGTATCAAGAAATGAGGAGTGGGAATCCTGGGGTATGTTGGGGGGGGTCTGTAGCAAGCTACAATTTGGATTGCGGTCTTGCCCAGAGTTAGTTGCACTTGGATAATCTCGGATGCATTATGCTGTGCAACTAGCCTGGAGGTGTGGATATCCTTAATGAATATGGACACGCCTCCGCCTTTAGTGCTTCGTTCTGGGTTAGGTGGCCGAAAGGTGTGGTATGAATTGTAGCCTGGTAATGCAGGGGTGCTCTCTGGAGCTTTGAACCAGGTCTCTGTCACTGCACAGATGTCAATGTTCTCCATTTTAAGGAGTGCTTCGGGTGAGTGCATTTTGAGGTTTAGACTTCTAGCACTGAGTAGCATTACCCTCATATTTTGCTTGCTTGTACCTGTTATGGTGGTGACTTTGTCATTTGAACTTTGCCTAAAAAAGGTACTATAGGGGTGGCAAGAGCCTTAGCCAGTATCCGGAATCCTAAAGGTGACAGGTGCAGGCCATCTCTGGTAAAGCATCGTGGTCTGTCGATCATGTCGCCCCAGGCAGACAAATACTGGATCCCCTTAGAATGACACCAGAAGCTTAGCCAATTGTTGAAGTCAATCATTTTGTCCTTGTACTGTGGTTTAATTCTGGGTGATGGCAGGATGCTACTCAGGGTTAGGGTCATACCTGCCTGGGATACAAGATCGGAGAGCTCCTCCATGTCTCTTTTCATGTAGTCCAGGGAGGTATGTCTCAGGTCATTCACACCAACATGGACAATGACAGTGTCATATTTGTACTTATTGTGGAGTGACCTGAGTGCATGCGTTATGTGGTGGATCCTGGCACCTGGCAGGCAGCTGACAGTAACTTTCTCCTTGTTTAGTCTAGTGAGTGGAACATCAGTGTGCCTGACTATAGAGTCACCTATGACTAGAGTGTTGGGTACATTGTTAGGCCTTATGGGCTGTGGTTGAGTGGCACACTGAGTTTGTGGGCTGTGTGTCATTTGGGTTGTGTTGAGGGTGGAGTTTGCTTGTGTTTATGCTTTGGATGTCCCTGATGCTTGGGCAGGTTTTTATTGAGAGCCTCCGCGAATGTAAGTGTGTGTTTTGTGTTTCTATGTGTGTGTTTTGGTGGTGTAGGTTTTGAGGGACTATGTGATGAGTTTGGCGTGGTGCAGGTGTTTACCTTCTCCTCTTGACTGTCTAGTCCAGTCTTGGGTGAAGAGAGCTTTGCTTCCAGTTTGGCTATATAAGTGCATCTCTCACAGGTTGTAGTGTTGGGTGGTAGGAGGAGAGGGTTGTCTGTGTACATGAGGCAATTGCTGCATTGCCCCAAGATGCCCAGATTCATCAGGTAGACAGGAGAAATCACTGGGAGCTGACCCTTAGACATGCCTGGATAAGTGCTTATTTATTAAGTACTAAAAACTGCTTTCCTCTAGACAAGTGAGGAAAGTTGAGTGCTGTAATAATTTGCAGTTTATGTAGTGCTTACAATGAGTTCTGAACAAGTGCTGAGTTTAAAGAAACATATTTGAGTGCTGAAACTAGAAAACTGGCTAGTTATAAAAGAAAACAAACAAAACTAAGCTAGAAGGCTTCCCTCCAACACAAAAGGGCTTGGGGGCTCAGAAGACTACAAACAGTCTAGACCACTTAACAGGAAAGGCAGGAAACAAGCTTAAATTTAAAAAAAATTTTTTTTTGTTCTCTTTCCCAGATGCTCTCTTTGTACACATTAGGAGTGCCTGAAATCAGAAAATGATCTCACTGCACTCAGTTGAGTCAGCAAATGAGATGGGCCCAGAAGGAGTATCCAAACACAAATTTACAAGGGGGTGGGCAGTTTCAAAGCCACTAAGATTAACACCAAAACAGAAACAGGGAGAGTGGGTGGGAAAGTAACTGAAGAACAGAGTCAACAGTTCCAATTCAGTTAATATTCATGCAACACAATTAAATCAATTTAAATACTGTATTATTTGAAAAAGTGAAATAGTAGGCATTTGATGAATATTACAGGTCAAGTGCTTGTGCCGGATAATCTAATGAATGAATGAATGACTGCAATAAGGAGTTGTAGTGAAATCATCAATGAGTCGGACTATAGCTACTATGGTGTCTGTAGATCCAGGGTCAACATTACAACCTAGCAATGGTCTTTCTATTGACATAATGCCATATGCTTCTCATAATGCTGATATAGATAGGTAGACTGAGGGAGGACGGTCACTACTATACACAGTATGGCAAATTAATCAAGATAAATGATGTGGCTGTGCTTTTTCTATGGTCAACTTTGCAGTTAGCGTACTAGGAACCTATGAACCATGACTGCACAAGTGTATAATTAGATAAACAGAATACAATTCACCAAGCTTTATGGCATGTCATATTGTATGAACATTGTGCTGGGCTGCCAGGAATGTCATGTTCCTTCATAATCATTGGAGAGACAGGGATAGGTTCCACAGGAAACACAGCTGTGTCAGTAGATTTAGTGTAAGGATGTCCTCCACAATAACCATTGCTGACAGTTTCACTGTCCTGCCTGTGCCATCACAAGGCCACCATCATCAACAGTCTCCAATGCAGCACTGACATCAGATATGTCCTGCTCCTCTGCCGTGGACTTCTTGACCATTATACTTATTAAGGCAGACAGTTAAACAACTGTGTGCACAACTGCTGTTTGGGGGAAAAAACAAATGACTTATGATAAGAGTGAGATTGAGTCTGCCAATCTGTACCATGGGGTCACAAACACCTACACAAAAATACAGAGATAGGCAGGCACAGCAAACATACACTCACACACACACGCACACACACACACACACACACACACACACACACACACACACACACACACACACACACACACACACACACACACACACAATGTTTAACTCTTGAGGAATGCATAAAGGGATAAAACTATGTTAATCATTCACTGTATTCCACTCCTGTTAATTAAATTTTTAAACATTTAACTGTATTCTGACAGTAAACGAATGCAAATATAACAAGACCTGTTAGAATATCTGAATATGTATATTGAATCCTGATCAACCAACAGACCATTTTGGTGAAAACTCAGAACTTCTCTTCTGTTTGAGTGATCTTGGACCTGGACCTTGGAAGATGTCATATTTGGAAGGCAGGGATGGCCTTTTATCAACTGGTGTCCTAGGCAAAAGTGCTACACAGTGCACCTTCATCACCACCCGGTGCCCCCCAGTGCTACCTACACCATCCCAATTACTTTTTTCTTCCTTTTTCTCACAATTTGTCTTACTTTTCAGTTTTTCCTGTATTCATTCAGCATATTTTAAAGAAACCATTTCTTTAGCACAAAAAATAATAAATAAATACTAGAAAAGTCACCCTTGCCAAAGCAGTGCCCTACATACCTCTCAACCTCTTAGTACAAGAAATCTGGACAAAGCCCGGCAAAATGAGGAGACAAAGGCCCAAAAATAGGGACATATTTTAAATATCGGTCATATAAACTTAGAAAGTTGCTAGAGTAACAGAGTTTCTTTAAACATGCATTTTGTGAAGGATTTGAAGTCTGAAACTGAAATGTATGTCATTATTTAGTGACTTCCATCCTCAGATTATCCCAGAGATTTGCCAGAAAACCAAAAATTGTGTTATGAATAGGCCAAAAATATGAGCAAAAACTCTACACATTCTGCAAAAATCTGTACAGCAGAGAGGTATGGTGCAGCAGGTGGCTGACAAGTCAGCCTATGCCTAAGGCCAGTTATGTTGGAGGGTATATGATTAATTGTTTTTATCAAATAATTTTAATAGAAATAGTCTATGGATTGATCAGATTTCCAGAGAGTATACCACAATCAAACCTGAAACATTAAGTGCAAAGACAGCTCTGATCCTAACAATTCATCATCACAGCACTGCAGAACCAAAGCTATGAAAGAAAGCTAAACTGCAATTCTGTAATGAACAGTGGTATGATTCTGTAGCTACAAGATGAGTACGTCAACAGTTGCTACGCATCTGACAATAAACTACCACAGAAATATTAAACATATTGTATAATGTTATTTTTTTCCAATCTTTGACCAAGTAAACCAATCTATTACATTTACTATTGGTTGTAATTTTTTCTTACCATCTACAGCTCTTCATCTTGTGTGATAGACAGAATAAACAGGAAAATGTAAAAGATAAATACTTTGCAGTGGTAGTTGGACAAAAGTAACACTGAATTCAAGGGTTACATTGTCTAGGATTATCCCTGTTGATGTAAATGTCAGCAATGAAACACATTTCTCAAATGTGAACTGCCAGTTTGCACTTTTGATCACAACTCAGATGTATATCAAAACATATGTGGTTATTGCATCTGCTAATTTCTTTGCCAGTCTGTATTCATTTATGTCTGTCTATATTTATGTTTATATTTTTTTACTTGTTTAATACTATCAGTGTATAATTCTGTATATAGTTTTAGTTAAAGAAGTACGGCAGGAAAAATTAGAATGAGTCCCTACAGACCTGCAAAGTTACTTTTAGTGATTGCCTTGCACATGCAGTAATTAAAGAGCACAATGACATTTGTATTCCCTGTGTTCTTTCCCTGCTTGTTTTGCATAAATAACAGAGAAGTTGAACAATGTTGTTGTGCTGTTCTGATATGGGAATTTAGTATGTTTTATCTGTGAAGGTTGGATGATGTGGGGATGGTGAATCATATGAAGAGGATGAAGAATGGAAAGGCTGTTGGTCCAGATGACATACCTGTGGAAGCATGGAGGTGTTTAGGTGAAATGGCAGAGGAGTTTTTAACCAGATTGTTTAATGAAATTTTGGAAAGTGAGAGGATGCCTGAGGAATGGAGAAAAAGTGTTTTGGTACCTATTTTTAAGAATAAGGGTGATGTGCAGAGCTGTAGTAACTACAGAGGGATTACATTGATCAGTCACAGCATGAAGTTATGGGAAAGTGTAGTGGAAGCTAGGTTAAGAAGGGATGTGATGATTAGTGATCAGCAGTATGATTTCATGCCGGGAAAGAGCACTACAAATGCATTGTTTGCTTTAAGAGTGTTGATGGAGAAGTACAGAGAAGGTCAGAAGGAGTTGCATTGTGTTTTTGTAGACTTAGAGAAAGCATATGACAGGGTGCCTAGAGAGGACTTGTGGTATTGTATGAGGAAGTCGGGAGTGTCAGAGATGTATGTAAGAGTGGTACAGGATATGTACGAGGGTAGTGTGACAGCGGTGAGGTCTGCGGTGGGAGTGACGGATGCATTTAAGGTGGAGATAGGATTACATCAAGGATCAATTCTGAGCCCTTTCTTATTTGCAATGGTGATGAACAGGTTGACAGACAAGATCAGACAGGAGTTCCCGTGGATTATGATGTTTGCAGATGACATTGTGATCTGTAGTGAGAGTAGGGAACAGGTGAAGGAGACCCTGGAGAGATGGAGATATGCTCTAGAGAGAAGAGGAATTAAGGTCAGCAGGACTAAGACAGAATATATGTGTGTGAACGAGAGGGAGGATAGAGGAATGGTGAGGATGCAAGGAGTAGAGGTGGCGAAGGTGGATAAGTTTATATACTAGGGATCAATAGTTCAGAGTAATGGTGAGTGTGGAAAAAAGGTGAAGAAAAAAGTACAGGCAGGATGGAGTGGGTGGAGAAGAGTGTCAGGAGTGATTTGTGACAGATGAGTACCAGTAAGTGTGAAAGGGAAGGTCTACAAGAGGGTAATGAAACCAGCTATGTTATATGGGCTAGAGACAGTGTCATTGACGAAAAGGCAGGAGTTAGAGCTGGATGTGGCAGAGTTAAAAATGTTAAGATTTGCACTGGGTGTGACAAGGGTGGACAGGATTAGGAATAAGTATATTAGAGGGTCAGCCCAGGTTGGAAGGTTTGGAGACAAAGCCAGAGAGGCAAGATTACGTTGGTTTGGACATGTGCTGAGGAGGGATGCTGAGTATATTGGGAAAAAGATGCTAAGGATGAAGCTACCAGGTAACAGGAAAAGAGGAAGGCCTAAGATAAGGTTTATGGATGTGGTGAGAGAGGACATGCAGGTGGTTGGTGTGACAGAGCAAGATGCAGAGGACAGGAAGAAATGGAAACAGATGATCTGCTGTGGAGACCCCTAAAGGGAACAGCCGAAAGAAGATGATGAGTATGTTTTATCTATGAAAAAATCTAATCATGTTTTTCTGTCTGGCCTTTTGCATTTTTTTGTTCTCAATTAGAAAATGCAACCATATTTCAGCATTTTATTAAGTGCTTTTTTAGTGGCAGACACATTTAGGACTGCCAGTAGCTGTTGTTTTTCAGCAGATTTATCGTGTGCATTAGTATACCCCTCTAGAAATCTAAGTAACAAAATCGGGTTAATTATTTTATAAGATAAAAAAACATGCAGAGAAATACAAAAGCACAGCTTAAAAACCAAATAAAACTTTAATTGTACAACAAATACATAAGTACTTCCATGTCTCAAAGGACACTTCATCAAACCATAAAAATGCAACACAAACATACTGCTTAAATACTCAGCTTGAAACCAAGTAACTGCCAAAGTTAGTTGAACAGGTCATGTGACTTTGGATGTGGTTTTAAATGTGCAGTCTCATTCAGATCATATCCCTTATCTGCTTGGAGCAAAATAATCCATCTCATTTCACATTCTCTGTTTTATTAGTAAGATCTCCCATTCTCATACTCTCTGAAAGCACTGAAAAAGTAAAAGTATGACCAGAACCATGACAAGATAAGTGCATAGCTAGTGCAGTTCCTGTTTCTCCACAAATGCAGTATTTCCAGCAATACTAGAAGCAGGGAACTAAGTCTTCATCAGCAGATAAATGAAAAGTGATCAATGGATAGATTTATTAACCAGGTTCTCCCAAACCTCTGGAATAACGTTCCTCAGTCACTATTTTCCTTTAAACATAAACTAGATGACTAGAGGGCGGGAGGGTGGCATAAGGGTGGGAGGTGGCATAATGGTTAAGGTGTTTACCTTACAAACACAAGGGTCAGGGTTTGATTCTTACATGGGGCAATTGGCTAGGCTTAAAATGGCTCACAAGGGCAGTTAGCCTAGTACTAACCTATGAACCTATGAAGATGGGTATCTGCTGCACTTTTACTCTGTAAAAAGGAGGTGTTGGCTTAAGGTGGGCACTGGGAAGCCATGAATGGCCATGAGACACAATGGCCTTGGAATATTTATGAACCAGTTAACTTGTGGAGTTGCATGTATAATTCCATGGAAGCATGCGACCACTGACATATATGTAATCAGCTATACAGTAGTCCCATTCAATCCTGAATGTGCAACCTAAGTGCTTGTACTGTATACAGCAAGGTTTAACACCTATCTTCCTTCATGATGAATACTACCCATATGGGCAGTTGTGTTTTACCAGATAGATAAAATAACAACTGTCACTGTTCAAAATCTCATTCTCCTTCAGCAATTAGTTATTACCTATAAAATTCTCCATTACCCTTCTAATACACCTATACTAAATAACCTTGTTGTCCCTTACAGGAATCTTACTTCCCTTCGCTCAGCTAACAAATTACTAGTGGCCACCCTCAAAACACACAATAAAGCTGGGGTCTCCTTGTTTACAAATACCATTGGCTCACACTGGAATAAACTCCCCATAGAACTGACCACTCTAGGCTCATCACAACTTTTCAGAAAACAACTAAGAAACTATCTTATAACTCACTGGCTATGCCCTTGCTCAAATCCTGACTGATCTCAGCTTCCATCTCTCTTTTCAACTCTTTCCACTACTCTTCCTCATGTCCCTATCACTACGTTTACCCCCCCCCCCTCTATACTTCACCCACCATCCACTTGGATATTACTTCTCCCATATATTTTCTTCTCTTTATATTACTGCAACCTATTATCTCACCTTGTATCTAAATCTCCCAGCTGTTGAAAGCTGTTTCTTTAAACTCGTGCCCCGAAACAAATGTCTAACAAATTTGTTAATACTGTAAATAGTTGAATAGAGTCTTTGTGAGTTACTTGCTTTATTTCTTCATTAATTACTCTTCCAAGGATTTTGTAATTGAATTTCTATCGTATTGTGCTTTTTTTTTTGCTTATTTTTGTCATTATTATTTACTAGTATATAGTGGAGCTTTTCTCCTCGGGCCTCTGCTGAAAATGGACATGTATCCAGCCAGACTAGCCCGGTCAACAAATGTAAAATAAAATAAATAAATAAAAAAAAACAAATGGCCTGATGTATTAAATTCCTCACACAATTCGTGTACCTGCAGTCGACTATTACACTCACATCTTCAACACTTTCGTGTTTTAGGATACATTATAAACAACTGTCACTGTTCAATATAGAACTTGATATTATGGTAATAATAATAATAAATACTGTTCTAGACATCTGATAATGTCGCTAACTTGGCAAAAACTCATACCTTCCCTGACTACTGCTATGACATCTGACAGGATTGCTAACATGTACAGCTACACTGTCTGTGACAGGTATCCTCACCCTGCTGCTCCTTGAGGCATGCAGTCCTATTCTTGTGCAGCTGAACATTCTCTGTAATATGTTCAGAGGCTGTGAAAAAAGAAATGGAAATCCATTAGACATTTGCATGGCAACCAATGGCAGTTTGCATATCAAAGATAATCCATGGATTACATATAATACATCAGTGGTAGCTGCTCCCTCATATCATCCCAGAAGGTTGAAGTTTTTTTTTTCCACTTTTGAGATAATTGTAGCGATGGCAGTGTTCCACAGCATTTTGTTGTATCCCATTTTCATGTGTGACATATTGTGTCAGGCAGCTGAAGGCCTTGGGCTTACATTGAATCCCTCTGGTAGCCTTCCTTAAGGATCCTTGGCCTACATTGTTGACACAGAAAGTAAAGGTAGGCTATTGTCTCCTTAGGATGCCAGCTTTCACCTCGGAACACTCCTTTAGAAGCCATAGTTGTCATAACCAGTTCTCATATAAAAGTACACCTGATGTCAATAAGGTTGTCAGTAGTACACATGCTGTACCCATCACACACAGTTCAAAGCAGACAGATAGACCCACATATGCTGAAATACTAAAATGTGACCTTCCTAAATCCCAAAGACATCCTAGAATAAGTACACATACCAAATAACCTCAACAGCCCTGAACGCACTCTTTCAAAACAACACCTACATCAACACATACACCCACATCTCATGGAGCCTATACATCTAAGCCCATAAATCTCTCATTCCAACTTTCTGGTTATTCGAGACTCCATTGTGAGACACTCTGATGTCCCTCTCACCTGACTACGTAGGGAGAAACTCATGGTCAGATGATTATCAGGGGCCAGGATCCACCACATTACACATGCGCTCAGGTCATTGCATTGCATTGTACCAGTATGAGTCAGTCATAGTCCATGTGGGCATAAATGACCTAAGATGTACCTCTCTTAAGTAACCTAAGATGCATCTCCCTATATGAAAAGAGACATCATGAAACTCTCAGAATATGTGTCCCAGGCTGGTAAGACCTTAACATTGAGCAGCATTCCACCTTTTACACGGATGATGCCACAATATGAACAGAAGATGACTGACTTTCATAATTGGCTTAGTTTCTGGTATCAGTCTAAGGTGGTCCAATACTTGTCAGCATGAAAGGAGATAGTCAACAGACCATGCGGCTTTGTCAGGGATGGACCACACATCTCCGCTCTAGGCATTTGAGTACTAGCTAAAATAATGTTATACCCATAGTGCCTTTTGTTAGGCAATGCCAAACTAAAAGCACTTCTGTCATAGCAATTCAAAACCAAAACAATGTTAAGGTGTTACTTCTCAATGCTAAGAGTCTGATCAAGAAACTCCTTACAAGCTCTCTTCACTCTATAGAATGCTGACTTCTGTGCAGTCACTGAGAAATGGTTTGAAGACACAGAGAGCACACTGGCAGTGCAAGCCTATAATACCTTCCACACATGCAGACCAGTTGCTGCACAGACAGGGACTAAAGGTGGAGGTGTCTTGATTTACATCAAAAATAAATGTACCTAAAAAGGCTAGTCAAACAGGATGATGCACTTGAGCTTCTCCGCATTTAAATCACCATAGGCAAGATCCCATATCACTTCCTTGCAAGCTATAGATTGCCCTCTATGACCCAGGAAACACATAACATGTATTTAACCTTATTGGAAACACTCAGCATCTGACTCAATACCATATTCATGGGTGATTTTAATTACCCCACCTGGGATCATATATGACACCAAATGTGCAGGCACAGAGATTCCAGAATTTTGTAAAGACAAACTATCTGGACTAGATTGTCAGTACGCCAACTAGGAGAGCAAACATACTGGATCTGGTACTCACTAATATGGGAGAATGCTGCACACCTCCTAGTACAATAGCTTCTCTGGTAATATCAGACCACCAAATTATGTCCTTTGAAGTAAAAATAAAACCCTGAACCACAGTCAACCCTGGAATGTTCAAAAACTACTCTGAGGCTAATTTCAACTATTAATTTATAACCTACCAAAATTTCAAGCCCCCACAGACCCTGAGAACTCTGCTGCCTACATGGAACCGATTACAGAAACCGTAAAAAAGCAAGTCAATAGCTGCACAGAGGCAGCTCTACCTACCAGGAAGAAGATCTGAACTAACCTAAAAAAACAAGCCACCCATCTGTATAACAAAAGGAAGAAAATCATGGGAAAAATTAGGCGTAGATCCCAGCAGGATGAAAGCACTCTCACCAAATGAAACAAACAACTCGGGATAAATAAAGTCTACCAAAGCCATATTTGAGGTGAATGCAGTCTCCCAGGCCAAGGACAGCCACAAGGCATTTTTAGCTATATCCACAACCTCAAAGGCAATACACAATTGTGTACAGAGGTCATTGGTAATGGATCCACCTATACTGAGCCAGAACTTATAGCAAACCTAATGGCAGATGAATTTAGCTTTAACTTTACCCCTTTCTCTCTTTAACCTCCCCTCAGGAAATACCATAAAGTATAACTCCCCTACTATCAGTAGAGAGCAGGTCCTGAATGCTCTCTCTCTAAGGCCAAAAACACTGCATCAGTGGGCTCAGGCAGTATCCCAGGATGCCTTTTAAATAGCATGAGACATGAGCTATCAGGACTTCTGGAACTACTATTTAACTGTAGCTTCCAAACAGGCTTTGTGTCTTGCATGTAGAGAACAGTAACAATCACCCCTCTGCACAAATGTGGGCCATCTATAGATCCTGAATACTACAGACCCAGATGTCTTACAAGTCCCACATGCAAACCGATGGAAATGATAAATAATGACATAGGAAACCTCCATACTCTGGACCCAACCAAATCATCAAAGGCTGAGCATGCCTACTTAACCTGGTGGACTTCTTTGAGAAGGTTACTAAAGTAAAGGATAAGGACAAAATGGTTTGCACTGCTTACTTTGACCTAGCCAAGGCATTTGACACAATACCCAACTGAGGGATTGTTGAGAAACTCAAGATTTTAAGTATCAACCCTTATGTCACACAGCGGATAGCCAACTGGCTCAAAGACAGGACCCAGGAAGTTAGAACTAGGGAGTACACCTCAACAAAGAGGCCAGTCACAAGCAGCATCCCTCTAGGCAGTATAAACTGCTTTCCCCTCATACTTTTAGTGACCTTTTCAAAGAAGTTCTCCAGGTTCAGTAAGCATGACCTTCCTAGGACAAAGGCAAACTGGGATGGATCCAGTGTCTGGAGGTCTCCTATGTCCTTGTTGATAATTTCCATGATGATTCTTTCCATAGCTTTGCAAATATGACTAGTCGGACCAATGGGTCTGTAGTTTACAGGATCTGCTGAATATCATCCATTATGAAAGAGAGCAACCATCACAGTCCTCCATTCTGTTGGCACAAAGCTTGTTTTAAGACAATGGTTAAATAGTGACTTTAGTAGTCCTGTTAAGTCATATTTTACACTGTTCAGGAGGCATCTTGGGATGTTAGCCGAGCTCATTGAGGTTATGCTCTTGATTTTAGTGAGCATAGTCTGTACATGTTCCCTAGTTATAGTTGGAGGAGTGATGTTTGAGACTATTTCTTGGGGATGGTTGGAAGTGAGATGCGGTTAAAATTGGAAATGAATTTGTCTGTTAACTGGTTTGCTATATCTCCAGGTTCAGTGAATGTGGCACCACTGACCACCAGTTAAGCACATTGCTGTGTGCTGCTCTTGAGTTTTCTCACAGAGCTGAAGAAGACCTTATGGATCGTAACCTCAAATATGGCTGTGTTTGACCTGAGAAGCCCTCTTAGTTACATATTTATTTGATGAGAAAGATATCTTTATGGCAATTACTCTTCTTGATTTTTGCCATATTTTTTCCTTTTGTTGTATATCCTGTTTAATTTGGGATGCCACCAGGGTAGTTTGTTTTTGGGGCTAGTTCTGGGCTTTCTTACAATAGGTATAATAGCCTCTGTGAAACCATTGACATGTTTGTACAAAGTTTTTGAGAGCAATTTAGTACAGGCTGTTGTGTTCTCAGGGTTTTGAGGGGCATTGAGTTTGACAAACCACCACTTAATGAAAGGTAGTTTGCCTTATAATAGTTCCTAAGTGCTACTGGTTTTACTTGAGTTACAGAGTTGATTTTGATTTCAAAGGAGACAGCTTTATGTTTGGACCTTACCAGAGAGAATGAGACTTTTGGGGGTGGAGGGGTGGTGGGTGCAGTGTTCTCCCATGTTTGTGAGTACAAGGTTGGAGACTCTAGTTGGTGTTTTTGCTATTTGGCTAAGGGTGTTTGTATTTCTGAAGTCCAGAAATCTCAGTGCCTATAAATTTGGGGCCATGTAGAATTCCCAGTGTATAGAGATGTAATTAAAGATTCATATGAGTATGGTTTTAGGTTAGATTGAAAGTGTCTACAATATGTCCAACCATGCATTGTGAGCTTCATGGGGCATGGAGGGTGGCCTATGGCTGACTAGGATACACTCTAGGGATTTTGTCTATGGTGATCTGCACATGGAGGACCTTTAGTGCATCATCCTGTTTGACCAGCCTGGAGGTATGCTTTTTACTGATGTATATCAAGACAACTTCACCTTTAGCCCTTGTCTATGCAGCTACTGGGTATAAACATGTGGACAGCATTGAAACCTTGTACTTCCAGAGTATTCTCTGCTGCTTTAACCAGGTCTCAGTAACTGCACATATGTCTGTATTCTTGAGTGTGAGGAGGGCTTGGAAGGAGATTATTTTATTTATTTATTTTTTTCATAGTTAAGTTCTTGGCATCGAGCAGTAATACTTTGAGGTTTAGTTGAGTTGATTTTATCATTTCAGTTGGTTTGTCAATTTGGCATTGCACAAAAAAAGGTACTAAGGGAATGGACTAAGTTATAAACAGTATTCAAAAGCCTAGAGCGGACAAGTGTAGACCAGCCTTGGCAAAGCAATGTGGTCTGTTAACCATGTCACCCCAAGCTGACAAATCTTGTATCCCCTTTGAATGACACCAGAAAGACAGCAAAATGTTAAAATTAATCATCTTTTGATCATATTGCTCATACTATGGCATCATCCTTGGTGATGTTAATATGCTGCTCAGTAATAGGCTCATACCAGTCTGAGAGCTCCATAATGTCTCTCTTTATAAACTCCAGGGAAGTACATCTCAGGTCAGCTATACCTTCATGGACTATGATGAAATCATTCTACTACCTGTGGTGTAATCACTTGAATGCATGCGTGATTTGGTCAATCTTGTTTCCAGATAAGCAACTAATCATTATGTTCTCCTTGTTCAGCCTGGTTAGAGGGGTATTAATATGTTTTATAATGGAGTCTCTTATGACAAGAGTCCTAGGATGTGTGTTTCCTTGCCTTAGGGGGCTTGTTTTTTGGGGCTCCATTGAGTGTGACTGTATGTGTTGTGTTAATTGTTTTTTTTCTAAGTGCTTTTAAGCTTGCATAGACATAGCTTTGACAATGGACAGCCTAGGCGATATTTGTTATTTCAGAAGATTGCTTTTAAGTGCCTCACATTGTGTATTCTTATTATGAAGAATCTATGTGGATGCTGCAGTTGTTGCACATGCCTGAAAAGGTACATACCAAATGAATTATTGTTCTTAGTGATCAGTCTTATGAGAGCAGAGTGCAACAGAACAATGACATGTTCGGATCTAGACGCCATACCACTACATATCAGTTGTACAAAATGGAATGATTTCCTCACTGCAGTAGACGCATGATAATCAAAAGCCAAACCACTGTGTATCTGCATTCCCAAATCCCTGAATACAGAGTCTGCTCTTAGGAGTGTATTGTCAATGTAGTAGTTTGCTGTAGTGGCTATCTTTCTGAAAGATACTACGATGCACTTTTTGGTACTGAGTTTTAGACCATGCCTCTGGTACCAGCTATTATTTTCAGTCAGGCCTTCTTGGAGGAATTTTGTATCTTGGGAGGATTCACTTAATACACCTAATTTGATATTATTGGTGAATTTGGTCAGCCAGAGTGTGTTGATGTCAGCCTTGACCTCAGAAAAGGAGATGCCACACAGGAATGGCCAAAGCACTAAGCCATGAGGCACCCTACTAGTAACCGGCATTTTTGTGGAGATAAACTCACCTATTTTAGCTTCTTGAGTCCTGTCTGTAAGCCAGCTGGCTGTCTAGTGGGTGATGTAGGTATTTATACCTAGTTTAGTTTAGACATAATAATCGTATGAGGTATTGTGTCAAATGGCTTGACCAGAACAAGGTAGGCAGTATGCACCATTTTGCTCTCATCCATTGCAACGTTGTGTAGGGAAGGCCTGCCCTTGACAAACACAAACTGATTTTGGTCCAATATTTGTAAGTTACCTATGTCATCATTTCAGATATTCATAATTATTCTTTCCTTAGCTTTGCATATTAAGCTAGTCAAGGTTATGGGTTAATAATGTCCCAAGTTTGTGGATGTCCCACCCTTGTGCAGTTGGATAACAGTTGCAGTTCTCCATTCATTTGCCTTAAAGCCTGTTTTGAAGCTGTGGTTGAATAGTGATTCTATTGAGACTGATATTTCATGCTTCATGCTCCTCAGGATGCATCCTTGGATAGGATCTATATTACGTTGCCGAAATGACAGTGAATGCCATTTCAGCGACACATAAACTGTGAAATACCACTAACGCGAATGGCCAGATCACTGATTTTTTTCCTAGGGACCAACCAGACATGGCACACCATCTAAATCATTACAAAGTGGGGACTTCTCCCCCCCACACTCCCAATGTGCTTACTAAATATACCAACTCTGAGATTGTACTGCAGTGGGGTAAAGGGCAATTTCATGTTGACGGCCAAGCAATTTTTTCCCTAGGAAAAATATCGGTTACCTGGCTTTTCATGTTATGGTATTTTGCTGTTTATGTGTGGCTGAAACATCATTCACTGTTTTGCCATTTCAGCAATATAATGGATCTAGGACTATTGAACGAAAGTTCAATAGTCCGAGTCCACAATCACCGAACACACTTTAACAAAAGTGCTTTCACCGAAAAAGCACTTTCGTTAAAGTGCGCTAAAGAAAACAATAAATCTACTTTTATGCAACCCCCCATATGGGGGGCTGTGCCCCCCACACCCCCTTACTTTAAAATTCTCACTCCGAGATTGCATTACAGTGAGGAAAAGGGAATATTCCCTTATCCGCACTGTAGTACGATCTCCGCAACAGTCATTCCCCCACAACTACCTCTAACTGCAGGCATACTTCTGCGAAAGTGTTTTTTCGGTAAAAGGCACTTTCACGGAAGTATGCCCAGCTATTTGTGCTTCAGTGAAAAGTTCCTTCAGGGATCAGTACCGATCCCAATATAATATGGACCCCATGGGTTATTATCACTTCTCATCAATGTAGTGCTTTTAGCCTTGGAGTGTGCCATGAGTACCTTCTTTCTAGTGACAGTTGACAGAGTTACTGATGTGAGTATATTCTGAAGGGTGTCGGGGTGTGGCAAATTGGAGTTAAATTTGTCAGCCACAAGGTTTGCTATGTCTTTTGGATGTGTATAGGTGACACCATTTACAATTAATTCAGTACAATGCTGTGTATTGCTTTTGAGGTTATGGATATAGATGAGAAAAAATTGTGATTGCCCTTTACCTAGAAGGATAATTTTACATTAAATTTGGCTTTGGTAGACTTGATTAGCCCCACTGAGTTGCTTGCTTGGGTTGATGAGGGACATTTTACCTTTCTGGGCATGGCACTTTCTAATTTTTGTCAAGATTTTCTTCCTTTCATTATACAGCCCATTGATGTTGGGATTCTATAAGGGCAGATTGTTTTTTGAGTTGATACTGTGCTTAATCTGGGTAGATACTGCTGTCTATGCAGCTGTTAATATGGATAGACAAGGTTTTGTGAATGATTCTGCATATGTAGCTGTGTTTTAAGGCTTTGGGGAGGGCTTAAAATTTTGGAAGGATGTCACTTAGTAGTAGAAAGTTGTCAACAGAATAATTCCTAAAATTTCCTGGGTTTTCTGGCATCCCTTGGTTTGCCTTTACTTCAAAGGAGACAGGTTTATGACCTGACCTGACCTGACCAGTGAGGATATTAGAGTACTGAGGATGCAACACTCTGCATTGTTTGAGAGGGCTATGTAAAGGATGCTTGGGTTCTTCGTGGGTGTACAGATTAACTAGTCCAAGGTGTTTGTGTTTACAAAGTCCAGGAATCTCTGGTTTACTGTATGTCAGAAGTTTGTATGATTCTCAGTTTATATCGGGGTAGTTAAAGTCACCTATAAGTGTGGTGTTTGGATGAATGGGGAGTCTCTCCAGTGCATTTTAAGTATTTATTATAGTTTTCCTGGGATATAGTTTTGGACCTATAGCTTGCAAGGATATGACATGGGATTTTGTATAAAGCAGTTTGGATGTGAAGAAGCTCTTGTGGGTCATTCTGATGGACAGCCTTTGAGATGCATTTGATTTTACCACAAATGGAGATACCTCCACCTTTTGTTCCTTTCTGTGCAGTACTTGGTCTAAATGTGTAGAAGGCATTGTAGCCCTGCACTACTGGGGCACTCTCCATGGCTTTAGACCATGTGTTATGCACAAATGTTTACATTATTCAGGGTGAGGAAAGCTTACAGGAAGTGAAGTTTCTTGTTTAGACTCTGGGATTGATCAGTAACACCATCAGATTTTTCTGCATTGGTTTAACTATGTTAGTTGGTTTATCAGGTTGGCAATGCTTAAAAAAGACGGTATGATGGTGGAAATCTTTTAGCCAATAATCCAAATCCCTGAAGGGACAGCTTTAGGTAATCCCTGACAAAGCAGCATGGTATGTTGACCACATCCGCTCAGGCTAAAAAAATATTGCAACCCCTTCAAAGGACACCATACTCTAATCCAATTGTTAAAGTCAATTATTTTTTTTTTCATATTGTGTCATCATCCTTGGAGAAGATAGAATGCTGCTCAATGATAGGCTCATACTGACCAGGATCACATAGTCAAAGGCTCCATCTTGACTCTCTTTGTGTAGTTCCAGGAGGCACACACATCTCATGTTGTTTATACCCAACCCAAACAGGTTGGGAGGGTGGCCTAATGGTTAAGGTGTTTGCCTTACAAACACAAGGTGGCAGGTTTGAATCTCACAAGGGATAATTGGCTAGGCTTAAAATGGCCAGCAAGGGCAGTTAGTCTAGTATACTCTATGAAGATGGACTATAATGGAGACATACTGGTACTTATGGTTCAATAATTTAAGTGCATGTATGATCTGAAGGATCCTGGGCCATAATAGACTGACAGCTGACTGTGACTCTTTTATTACTTTGCTTGGTGAGTTGTATATCTGTATTTCTCACAGTGGAGTCTCTTATGACCAAAATATTGGGTTGTGTGGTGGTATGTCCTATTGGCTTAGAAGTTAAGACACAATGGCATGTAGCCTTTTGTATAGTTTTTGGGTGCTGATTTTGTAAAATACTTTTGAGATTGCTGGGAATACTGTATGTTTGTGCAATGTCTGGGAGGATTTTGTGGTTTAGTGAGACTGCATTTAAGAGACTCAGCATATGTGGGTCTATGTGTCTGTTTCATACTATGTGAGGTGGGTGTAGTGTGCATGTGTGTGTGTGTGTGTGTGTGTGTGTGTGTGTGTGTGTGTGTGTGTGTGTGTGTGTGTGTGTGTCTGTGTGTGTGTGTGTGTGTGTGTGTGTGTGTGTGTGCTACTGACAACCTGTTTATTATTATAAGTGCTTGTACATGAGATCCTTCCCTCTAGTGACATTGTGCAGCTATATCTCATGCACATCATATTCTGTTTTCTTAACTTTGGATATTCTGACACATATTCTTGCACTGAATATTTCCATTTCTCTTTGTCTCACTCAATAGAAGTTAGCATTTGAAATCCAACTTTCCTTAGAATAGAAGAACCATTATTTTGCAAGTAGGCAGAGATCTTAAAGTAACTACCCCAAAAACAATTTAGCAGATAAATAAAAAAGTGTTTAAATGAATGTGGTAGCACTTGGCAAAGCAAAACAATTGGACTTTCCCATCATTGTACTTACATCTGTTTTATCAGGTGGCTTGAGAGAATGGTTTGTTCGTTGTCCGATTTATTTGCTCATTCATTTAGCTGAGACCCTGCCTGGCTAAAGAGAGGGAAATTGTCCAGAAAGATTGTAATACTTCAGTTCTGTTTGAACACGTCATTAAAACTGCTTTGCTGACTGGACTGACAAGTGTAATTGAAAATAAGCACTAGAGTTTTAATTTTTCTATCACTGCTAATTTTTTAAGATGTTATGCAGAGGCTGTGTAAAACTTTCACTCATTCAGACATTTTAGGTAGCTACATGGAATGATGACGTATAGTGCTATGTGGAAACACATGAAGATAAGAAGAATACTATGCAGGTTTTCACAAGCACATACTGGAGAAGTGACCACAAGCACCATACAATGCCTAGGCACATACTGGACAAGTGATCACAAGCACCATACAATGCCTAGGCACATACTGGACAAGTGATCACAAGTACCATACAATGCCTTGGCACATACTGGGCAAGTGATCACAAGCACCATACAATGCCTAGGCACATACTAAGCAAGTGTTCACAAGCACCATAAGATGCCTAGGCATATACTAGGCAAGTGATCACAAGCACCATAGCATGCTCAGCCACATAGTAAGCAAGTGGTCAAATGCACCATAAGATGGCTCGGCACATAATAGGCAAGTGATTACAAGCACCATATGATGCCTAGCCATATACTGAGCAAGTGATTACAAGCACCATGCGATGTCTAGTCATATACACCTTTAAGCTGATGCACTTAGGAGTTTGTGCTTCACATTTTATGCACTTAATGCAGCTCACTTCCCCAGTCACACACAGATATAACTGACAGCCCTTGTGTAATTTTGTGTCTACCCAGCCAGTCATCAACAAGCTTAAAAGTAGTCAAAGCAGTACTTTGTTTGACCCATAGTAGCAACTTATTCAGTAGGATGGGAATATATTGTGTAAGGAACCTATCTCTTTAGTGAGTCTTTATTATTTTAATATAGCATTAGATATCTAATGAAGATGTTTTAAGAGCAACTGGTTTTGCAAAAAAAATAGGAGCCAAATACGATTGGTTTCTTCATGGCTCAAAAATTGATGCACGTGTCACTAGGCAGCAGCCTGTAACCTACTGCAGATAATGAACATTTGATTAATCTGTTGGGATAGTTGATATATGTCCTGTAATTTTATTGATTAGGTATATTTAGTCTGATAAGGGAGGACTACAGCAGTAGGATGACTTCTTTGGATATGGAACATATTCTTTTAGAAATTAATTGGGCTACGTAGAAAGATTTCCTAATTATGGTGGAAATGCGATGACAAATGAAAAAATGTTCTCCTCATAAGTAACCAGGTCTCTTATGAACATATCTAGCTGAAAATGAGAACCACTTATAACATTTGAAGTGAGAACAGTATTTTTGTGAAATGCTAATATGCTGCAGTTTTTAAATTTATATCGAGACGATTTTCAGGTATGAACATATTCCAGCCCTTTCTGGAGATGCTAAGTATCTGTAAATGATCAGACAACAGTGTCCACTTGGCACTCATCAGTAAACTTGGCCAACCACATTTCTGGGATATTGGTTAAGATGTCTGGAAAATAAATTCCAACCAGTAGAGGACCCAGCACTGACTTCTCTTGTACCCTACAGTTTACAATTTTACATTCAGAGATGGTACCAGCAACTTTTAAAACCTTGGAACTGTGGTTATCCAGTTTGCTATCTACTGAATAACATTGAACTTTACATTAAATGTGTCACTTGTTTATAATAATACCAACATGCTGGATAATGTCAAAAGCCTTCTATATGTCAAGATAAGTAGTATGCACTGAATGACCATAGTCCATAACTTCTGTAATATTTTCAAAGAAAACTACAGGTTCAGTATAGAAGATCTGCCATTCACAAAAACCAAACTGATTTGGGTTCTAGATTAGCTGAGGTGCCTATGTCTGCAGACATGAGTTCTGCAGTTATCTGTTGCATGGCATTATAGAAAAGCATGTGGAGGCTGATTGGCCTATAATTTACTGGGTGTCTATATTACATAATTTAACTTTTAAAAGTTCGAACATCATATGGTCGACACCATATGATCAAACTTTTAAATGGTCAAAAATGTAATAAAAAAAATAAACCAAAGAAAAAAAATACCTGAATGGTTTAAGCAGGGGGGCAAGCCCTACTGCATCCCCCATGTGGGGCAAGCCCCCCACACCCCCCCCGCTCTTTAAATGTACCAACTCCATTATCACACTACAGTGCAGAAAAAGGAAATCTTCCCATTCTGCGCTGTATGGAGCTCTCCGTTGAAACATTCAAACTTTTAAAAGTTCAATCATATCGTCTCGACCATATGACGTTCAAACTTTTCAGAGTTCAACAACATGATATAGACACTTTACTGGGCCTGTAAAGGGGTTATCGTGTTTGAACAGTCTGGATAGTGCATATTTTGCACTGATGAGAATGCAAATATAGGATAACATCAAAAGTGTAAGTAGTCAAATACACAACATCAGAAGAGTAAATACTTTAATTGATTATGCAATAACAATAAACAAGAACAAGTTATAATTAGCCTGAACCAAGATAGTGCCACTGATTAAGTAAAATGGTCTTATTTAACTATAATATTAGAAATACATATATTTCAAAGTGTTTCCATATAGCATATGCATCATTGTTATGAAAATTCTTTCCCATCTATTAAACACAGTTTTTTCCCCTCAGGCAATAAAGATAAGTAAAGACATGAAATAAGGCAGCCCTTGTACCTGTTTATTATGAGATGTGGTTAGCAAATCTTTGTTCAATTACATTAAACGTCACAACAATATGGTAAGATTTAAAATAAGTGATCAATATACTTGAAAATTGCAGTTATTTGCTGCTAATATGCAGTTAACAATAGGTTCTTTGCTATCAAATATAAAATATTCATTAAAATGTTTCATACTGATATTGGGTATAAAGGAAAATCAGAATAAAAGTAGAACCAAAATCAGAATAAAACTAGAACCATATTAATTAAAAAAGTTAAACTAATTGATGGAAATAAATTGAAAATGTAAATGAAATAGTCAAGAGATTAAATATATAGACATTATTCTTCATGAAAGTGCAACAAAATGGCAACCAGAAATTATAAAAATAATTAAACAACATTAGAAAGAAATCTATGCATTGAACAAGTTTTTATTTTCTGTAGAAGGTATGCCAATTTTGATCAAAATGGTTATTTTACCAAAAATACTATACATTATACAGATGACTTATTTAGGTCCCTCTAAAGACGACAGTAAACAATTCAATGAAATTTGTTTTTATGGCACCCCCAAAATCCTAGAAAGCTTTTAGGGCATCATGTTCCAGTCAGTAAAACTGTTATTTTAAAATTCTGATTATTCAGGTAATGGTGGTGGTGGTAGTTGAGGCGGGGATCTACATTAAACCATTTGGATAAATAATGAAAAAGATAGTATACCACATGTACAAATCCTAAATAATTATATTATGTGGCCTGCTAAAATAGTTGTTTAAAAGCACTAGTGATCCAACAGATTCTACTTACATAACCAATAGATTAAAATGTCAAAACATTTAAACATTTTATATACACATACAGAGATAAAAGTAAGTTATTTTATATTGTTTCCTATAAAATGTACACCAGAATTCACTGACAGTCTGAATTAAAAATGCTAATCTTGAAAATGAGATTTTAACTTTTAAAATCAAATTATAAGAGAGATTAAATTGCTTAACACAATCTACTTAATTGTAAATATGATTTGAATATGAAAATATGGCTTATGGTACATATCAATAGAGAGCTTTAATCTCAAAAGATGATCTAATATCAGAGATAATGAAAAATAATATCCACCTTTGGATATGAAGAAATGTCTTATAGTACCCATCAATGGAGACTTTTAATCTCAAAAGATGATTTAATATCAGAGATAATTAAAAATAATATCCATTGAGTCTTGATTTACAAATAATCTAAAAACAAATTGTGAGATGTGTTTATCATATTTATCTCAAATATATAAAATCATGAAGTAGAATATATTTTGTATCAAAGATAACTATTGCAATTACAATCTCCAAATGGGTTGCTCAACTTTTAACTACAAAACAAATCTTCATCAGCTTTATTTTGCAGATTATTTTCTTGGAAATATCTATATAGACCATTTATCACTCAACACAGAATTGAAATTATATGCAAAAAGAATGGTATTGGTTAATCAGTGCAATTGGTAGCATATGATTTATGACTGCAAAATTAACAACCATTTGGATGCAATGTTTCCTGCCAGCATAGTGCTCAAACAAGTATAAAATAACTTAGTCTTTGGTGATGTTTTAATGATCCACGTTCCAGATGTGTGCCTAAATCTCAATATAGTACTTTAACAATAAGCAGAAAACTGATTACAAAGTAAAGGAAAAATAGGCTATGCTTTATTTTCCATAATTTATAAATACTGTCAGTGTTGAGTATAATAAGGGTATATCTGCTATTATGATGAAAACAAACAAAAATAACCACAGAATATAACTCCAGTAGAGAAATATGAATCTATTTTTCTGTGGTTATTTTATAGCTATTTTTTAATGTATGCATATTTAAATAGTTATTTGCTTAATGTTAACATGTTTGTTCCTATGCATAACTCATATATTTAGAAGATCTGATCTTGTAGGTCAGGAAATACACATCTGTAATTAGGTCACACACTTTGAAATCATTAGCATTTTTGACAACCCATAGCAAATTTTCTACTCTTCTGCCTGAAAAGAATAGTTCAAAAAGTTCAAGCATTTATGTGTATATGTGCATATGCAAGTGTGCATGTGTGTGTGTGTGTGTGTGTGTGTGTGTGTGTGTGTGTGTGTGTGTGTGTGTGTGTGTGCGTGTGTGCGTGCACGCATGCTTGCATGCACATGTACATGCATGAATATATATCTGTGCTTTTACACATTATCTATAACCTAGAGCAATTATTTTGCTCTAGAATTATAATCAGCATATAATTAACAGTACACACACACACACACACACACACACACACACACACACACACACACACACACACACACACACACACACATGCATGGATTTTCTGCCAGTAAAATGTATTATAATAACATGTTAATATGTGCTTTACATTAAACTGTCTGGTTTCAAAACTTTAAGACAACTATTATGAATCGTATGTCAATATGTTTTTTAAATAAATTGCATCCTATTGAAAATGTATTTTGCTTGCTTTTATGATTTTTTTCTGCCACCTATGTACAGAATAACTTGACCAACATTGTTTTGATTGAATATCTGAAGGTGTATCAAAAAGAACTGAGAGGTTATACTGCAGAAAGTATGTTGTATGTAGTCCCTGTGCATCTCTTTTAATTTTAAAAATATTACATATGCCATTGTCAGTTAAAAACAGTTCAGAAAATTTAAATCATATTGTACTTCCTTAACAGTGTGACATTAACTTCTGTATCAAAACATAATCACTATTTAAGTACAAACAAATTGTAAATAGCAAACTTATTGTAAATATATGCTATAAACCTGCTACTAGGTAACAATACATTTGTTTCCAGTTTTTCTACTATAAATGTACACTGCCTAGCTAGACTGTTTTCATATTGGATTCATCTTCTTTCCTTTCTCATTTATGTATTTTGGGTTGGTTGTTTGCTTACATATACACATTTGTTAAATGGGAAAGTTCATCTGTATAAAAGCACATTTTCAGTAAAGTCCCACTGTGCTATTAAGATGCAATTCAACAACATATCAGTTTGTTAGAAAATAAAAAAATAGTATTGGTTAATTTCCACTAAAGAATTGTGTAATTAAAAGTATATAGAATCATAGGATTACAGGAGATTACTAGGCTATCGACCTGGAGGTCATTTTAAGCCTAGCTGTTTCAACCCAATGTAATACCACAGAAGTACTAGTCAATACATATGATTGCATTTATAGATAGTTAATTCGGGATTGTGTGGTTAGTTTATAAGTTTGGATAAGCAGAGAAGAGGGCCACACTTGTCCCTTTTCTGTTCCCCCTCTGGTGTTGGATATTTATTTCAGTGAGTTGAGAAATGAAAGTGAGTGGTTGGATGCTGCTTGATAAATAAAAGTAAGTGAGCAGAGGTAAGGACACTGCTTACTTGCTTGGATGTTTAATTCAATAAGTGGGAAATGAAAGTGAGCATTGGGGCACTGCTTGATAAGTAAAATAAGTGAGCGGCGGTAAGGATGCTGCTTATTTGGTCATGGTGAATGAGGTCACACTGCCCTTGTTGACAGTTATACGGACATTTATACTGTGATTAATAAATTAAAATATTGGTCAATAAAGTTATGTTTATGTAAGTTTAAAAAAGGTCGCCAAATGTCATTTGGTGTGATGCGTGTTTAATGAAGGGGACTGGAACAAATGTGTTTGGATACTATAGCCACACTTTCTCTTTTTCAGATTTCTTTATCATAGCTTGTCTGATATGCTGCAGAACTTTTCTTTTGCTGCTACTGTTGCACATATTCCAAGTTGTTATGTAGATGCATATTTCTAAGACAAGCACATCAAAGTCTTACACCTGTATGATACTGCAGTACAGCTTGCTCTGCTGTATTTGCTTACCATGGTGTGGATGCAGCAGGACTCAGTACCAGTGTTAGTCTTTGCTCAGCTCTGTACTGTGTTATAAGAGGTCAAGAGTACATGTCGGTTAATGCATTTTTTTACTGCCCAGTGTATTTCAATTCATACATTTTCTTCCTGAATTTTTGCTATCCACACAACATTTTATTATACTCAGCATATTGCTATTATGCAGTGTAAAGGAGACAAGCAGCAAGGAACCTATACTGGACAAGAATGGCATCACATCACAGGATATAGGTGTACCCCCGCCCGCTGTGACACATCCACCCATGCTAACATACAAACACACACACACACACACACACACACACACACACACACACACACACACACACACACTGATGAACAATTAGGATGTGGGAGGATTCAACCTGTGAAACCTAAAGCGGAAACAAGGTGTAGCATACACAATGTGCACAGAAGGTAACCCAGCCAAGAACCAAACTAGAAAATCAGGGTGTGTGATGCTAATTCCGCACAGCCACACCACCCTCATAACATAATTTGTTTCTGAATACTGCATTAAGCTTGTGTTTTTATTTTAGGTACTATTTTCTATTTATTTTCCCAGATTTTATAAGAAAAAAAAGTTGCTACATGTGAAAAAAAACATATACATGAAATGCAGGAGCCAAAGGATAGTGGGAGTTTATTTTATATTGATTCATTGGTATCACACCAAACAGTAATTTGTTGTTCTGAAGGAAAGTTGTTCTATTTGGCTTTAAGAGCTCTTCTTTTACAACCTTTCTAATTGCTTTGGCAGTAGTGAGTGTTTGGTGATTTTTATTATAAGTACCACAAGCTGCCTCTCTGAAATTCTTAAATGCTATTTGAACATGGTAGCAAATATATACCTTTATATTATATTTTTAAAGCATAAGTGCAGAATATAAAGATGAATCAGTGAATCAGTTTATCACTGGCAGCACTAAATCAGACATAAGAGAACTTAACCAGTGATACATCAGAGGTGTCTGCTTTGCGACCCATGCTGTTTTCTTTTTTAATGAATAGCTTAACCCTTTATCTTCCAAACTATGAAGTAACAGGGCTTAATGATAACATTCTTCTCCTCATTTCTGATGAAGCATTTATCAGTTGACAAAATCAGCTGCAAGCAGTCTTTGGCTCTTTAAGGGACTGGATAACACAAAATGACTTACAAGCAATGACAGAGCAGTACAGTTCAGATTTTTGCAACAACTCAGACATTAACTAGTCCAGTTCAAAGACTAGTTGGAGACCTTATTGGGAACATAATTGACCAGGCTTATGAATACAGATACCTAAGACTTTCATTCTACAAATCTTAGATTCAAATCACACACAAAGCAAATTTAGTTAATGTTCTTCATCAGGGAAAACTGTACAACATAATTTACAATTTGCTCTCTCATAAAGCAGGAATGAAACTAGCAGCACAACGTGTTTCTATGCCCTGCTTGTTATTTCTTTAAATTCCTCTGCAAACTTCAACATTGTCCAAGCCATTATAAACAATGTATGCTACCCTTTTTAGCTGAACCCAGAAACCATCATGACCTGTGTTTGCAGAATACAAGCTGGCTACACATAACTAGTAGGAAAATAATATCTTGTCACTTGTTCATATCAGTTAATAAACAAATATGTTTTCTATTGTCTTCAAACTTTTCCAAAAGAGATACCTCATGCGGTCTTTGGACTAAATAAAAATTGATGTATTAACCAGAAAATACTCCATTTAGTGCCACTGCTGGATAAAAGCTTTTCCTAAAATTAGGTCACTGTGCTGAGACAGTCTTCCAACAGAAGTTAGCATTTTCTTTCCAAGGATATGATTGCACCTTCCTCAGAAACACAGGATTGGCAGTTACGACATAGCTTGCTAAACATAATCTTGTTGACTCTACATTGTAAATGCTAATAGAAAGCTAGGTCTTCCTATGCAATCAAGAATGTTTAACCTCAACGTAATCATTATATATTAAGTGTACTATGTTGCTGCTGTATTCTATGAATTGTCCTACACTGCTATTATGTATTTATTTATTTCTTTATATGTTGTCTTCTTCTTACTCTTATATTTGATATTGTTGCAATATTTCATATTCTTGCAATAGTCTATCTGTTTTCATCTCACTGTTCCCAACAGTGCCTGGGTTATTACAGAAAATGGCTTTCATTCCAGCTAATATATCCGGTTAAGAAATATTTATATAAAAATAAAATTAAATTAATACATTTAATTTAGATAATTGCTGTTGTATGTTATAGATATAGAATTATACTGAAGTATGGAAATACTGCTATAATGTAATGTTCTGAAAATATATTTTTTCAAAGAGAACAGATGAAGCATTACAGAATGCATATGATTTGTAGTTTAATTACTATCTTATAATACTATCTTATAATACAATCAAGGCTATTTCTACAGTATTTATAAGGGAAGTCATATCACTGGTACCAGCAAACAAATGAGGTATATATAAGGAACAATGTTAAAAAAGTCAATAAATCTTTCTTAAGATACACAAGAATGCAAAATAAATACATATATGCATACATCTGTATACATGCACATATACATAACATGTACACACACATATATAAATAAATATTCACCCAATAGCAAAGTACTACAGAAAGACTGGATTCAAATACTGATTCAGTTTATGTAAAAATGATCAGAATATTCACTTTTTCTCATTCTAAATTCCTGCTCTTGTTTTATTATGAACACATAAGCGGAAGTCGAGAGCTTGGTTTGTTGATCAAACTAATACATCTCTGGTACATTAACTTGTTATATTTCTTTCAGATATTGTATCTATCTTAAACAAGAAGCATTTAGATAAATGCACTAGTCTGTACAATATTATAGCAAAACTTTATAGTGTGCATTCAGGTTCCGTCACCTTTGTGGCTTGCTGGACTTTCATTATATAAAAACATGATAGTTAAACAATAGCATTCAAAAAGAAGTTCACGTTCAACATGAACTTCAGCTTAAGGAGCAAACAGAGTTGTTACTGTTCATTGCCTATTTAAATTAGCAGTGTTAAAATGTTCAATTGATTTTTCAATAAATTATCACTGTGCAGATTAGCCTTGTGTTCTTTCTAACAAAGCACCTATCATCATGTTAACAGAGAGATATAAATTCAAGACTTCAGTGGCCTAACCAGATTGAACATGTAGGTGTGGCAATTAGATTATTGATTCTAGGTAAATGCTTAGTTAATTATGCAATAGGCTTCTGTCCTGTTCTTAATTAACTCAATGTTCTTTGAAATCAATACACTTTAGTCACAAGAAAACATATGTTCTAACTCTTGGGGATTTTTAAATAAGAACTCATCAGGGAATTTTTATTTGTTTTATATTTCGTGTCAACAAAATTAAGTTGTCACAACTAATTCATTTCATACTTTACTTAAAAAAAGAAGAGCAACAACAAATAAAACTTTATCTTATTAACCTTATGCACTTTTTATACACTCTGCTTGTCTGTTTGTTTCTTTTTTTCTGTCTTACTGGGTTTACTTCAACATCTTCATTTTGTTGTTTCTTAAAATGTATTAAGTGAATTAAAGTGAAAGTATTTTTAGAGAAAGCTTGCCACAATGTAGTTGAAAAATGGGTTTGTTTTGCTATATAGTAGAACAAATTTGAATTTTCTACTGAAATATACAGCTTCAAAAACTATCATTATAATGGCAAGTTGAAAATAATATCAGCAAACAATATCTGTACTACAATTTAAGAAAAAATACCAAATGAGATAAATATATAAAGAATTGCTTGAGGCATTTACTCTGATTAAAGAACTGTACATCTGAGTACATGGTGGCCAAACTCAAATGCTATTCTAACTCATTAACAACAATACTACTAAAATGCAAAACTCGGTGAAAGAGAAATTTAAATCTTTACACTAGTTATTGATTCAGATTCATACTCTGTGACTTAAAATGTGTCATTCATAACAAAATGAATTATTCATATTTTAAGTAACTTAGTAGGAGATAAAGATAAGTATTAAATTAAGGACTAGGCATGCTTTTAAATCATGCTTTTTGATCAGTGTATTTAATTATTTATTGTGTGTGTTTGCTGGGGAGGTTTAAGCTGATCCAAAGCAATTAATTTTCATTGGCAGTTTAAGGAGAAATACCGGATAAATTAAAAGTTAACAAAATGGTCTATAGAAATAGACTTATAACATGAAAAAAAGGATATGCAATTCAGAAGGAACACATTCAAGTTTTTTTACAGTCTACTAGCAAATCTTAATGTCACCACAGATCCAATCTAGGCATTATAAGTTAATTAATTATGAAATAAATGGAAATCCTTCACCTCATGTAGGTGATTTGCAAGTACAGTAAAATGTAAAACCATAGTAATGGAATATGGAGGGATTATGAAATGTAATGTTAAGGAAAACTGCAAAACAAGGACATAAAAAAATGCTAACATGCAGCAAAATCAAAAAGTTAAAGGGTGAAAGGAAAGAAAGTCATATCCCATGATTAAAGGTAGTATTGGAATATAACTCACAATGCAATCTAAAAAGAAGATGCTCCACTTAAAGAAATCCCAATCCCTCAGAGCCGCACGCTCCAGGGATCTAAACCTTATCATCACAATGAACAAAACATGCTGGAGGGATAGGTTCCTGACCCAGAGACTCCCCAGACTCTGGAATAGACTGCCCATACATGTCAAGCAGAGCACCTCATTGGCCCTCTTCAAAAGGAACCTTGATGATTGGATGGGAGATAGGAAATTCACCCCGGGGATCATGTCAGTCGCCCTGCTAGACAGGGGCCCAGAGAAGTAAATATTGTGGGAAAAATTTCCAGGGAATTGTTATGGCTAGGCTTGCATAGGCCTTATGGCTGATAGCCTAGTACCAACCTATGTACCTATAAGGATAATATTGTGATAAACTGCAGCAAGAATGGTGATTTGTTTTATTTTATCCACAATGGGGGTGCATTTTTTGCTATTGGACACTTTGCCTGTGTCCTGAAACAGCAAATCCCTAGATACAGACTGAGTATAACTTTTTAATAAAACTTTTAATAGTTGTGTTTCATAGTGGCATTCATTCCTATTATCTTCTTAATACATCAGTGAGAACGTGAAGATGCCTATGGCAAATCCCTAGACACAGACTTAGCATAACTTTTTAATAAAACTTTTAATAGTTGTGTTTCATAGTGGCATTCATTCCTGTTATCTTAGGTTCATAGGTTCATGGGTTCATACTAGGCTATCTGCCCTAGGGCATTTATAAGCCTAGCCAGAATGTGTTTGGCTTTTGCCACCCATTTTAAATTTATTTTGCTATGCCCTTTTTCGAGGTTAGTATACTGTGCCTCCGTCTAACAGTAACACAGAAGTGATACCCGGGGTAAACCTACGATCTCCCATCCACTCATCAAGATTCCTCTTGAAGAGAGTCAATGAGGGACTCTGCCTAACCTGGACTGGGATTTTATTCCAGAGTAAAGGGAGCCTCTGGGTTATGAATCTGACCCTCCAGCATGTCCTATTTATTTCAGTGCTGAGGTTCAAGTCTCTCGAGCACGTAGCTCGATGGGATTTGGATTTTCTGAGGTGCAGCATGTCCATTAATTCCGGGTTGGACATAGCTTTATACGTCAGGCACAGATCGCTTCTGAACAGGCGGTATGCCACCGAGTAGAGCTGGAGTTTCTTTAACCGGGCAGCATATGGCATCTGTTTGAGCCCTTTGATCCTCTTGGTGAGGTACTTTTGGGGTCTTTCCAGTTGCTGCAGGTGTCTGGTAAGGTACATCCCAAAAGGGGCATTGTACTCAATTATGGGCCTTATGAGGGATGAGTAAAGAGGCACGATGACCTCCCCTGATCTAGATGTGAATCCCTTCATGATTAGGTGGGCTATATAAAATGTTTTTCTAACCACTTTGGCCACGTGGCTGTCAAATGAGAGATTGCTATCAACTTGGGTCCCCAGGTCCCTAATTACTTCTTCTGTACTTAATGGATTACCACCTATGTGGTAATTTGTGGGCACTTTGTTTTTGCCAAAGGGGATGACTATACACTTTTTGGCATTTAGCTTGAGTCCATGGCTCTGGCACCTGTTGTCTGTTTCTATGAGACCCTTTTGGAGGATGCTTGTGTCGGCTGGAGAGTAGATTATGGCACCCAGTTTGCAGTCATCTGCAAGCTTGGTCAGCCACAGTCCTTCCGTGTTGGCCTGTACCTCCGAGAAATATATACTGAACAAGAGAGGTCCCAGGACTGAGCCTTGTGGGACACCACTTGTAACTGGTTTGGAGTCTGACATGGCTCCAGCAATTCTAACCATGTGGGTTCTGTCCTTGAGCCAGTTTGCAATCCATCTAGTGACATAGGGGGTTATATTTAAGCTGGTGAGCTTATCTATAATGCCAGAGTGGGGTATTGTATTGAAGGCTTTTGCGAGGTCCAGGTAGGCTGTGTGGACCACCCTTCCCCTCATCAATGGCCTTGGTGACTGTTTCAAATAAATCAACCAGGTTTAAGAGGCAGGATCTGCCCTTAACAAAGCCGAACTGGGTAGGATCCAGTGTCTGTAAGTCCCCAATATCTTTATTTATGAGGTCCATAATGATCCTTTCCATAGCTTTGCAGACCAAGCTAGTCAGGCTTATGGGGCGATAGTTTCCAGGATCCGTTGAGGCACCACCTTTATGGAGAGGGACCACTGTTGCTGTACACCACTCTTTGGGCACATATCCTGTAGTAAGGCTGAGATTGAACAGTAGTTTTATGTTTGGGTTTAGCTCTTCTTGGAGTTCATGTAGGATGCAGCCCAGGACACTCTTATTACATCAGTGAGAATGTGAAGATGCCTACAAGCTCATACTGTATAAAGGAACATGGAGTAGTTGGATATCAGGCATGCGTAATAATACAGATTTAAACACAACAAAACATTATGCACCTTAAACAGATTGCAGCTCAATAGTGTTGTCAGAAGGAAGAAGATGAAGTGAAACATAGCCAGGCATTACTGCAGTGATGTAAATGCAGCCATTCATTGGACTGCAGTTAGTGCCACTGATTGTGTGGCTGAAATGATTGGTCATGGCTTATCTTTAATGATGTAAAATATACTTTCAACTACAATCCATAATAATGAATGATTTGAGGTGCTTAATTATTTGTTTCAGGCTTTGCACTGGTCTAAAACCAGCAGAACTTTAAAGTGGGATTCTGACCGTATTTTAACCCATTTTGGAGCTCAGTCTTTATCTTTGATAACTACACTGAACACTCAGCAAAATATGCAATGGTAGGCATAAAGGAACATGGAATAGTTGGGTACGTGGCAGCCTTACTATTACAGATTTAAAGACAAGAACACACTGTGTACTTTTAATGAATAGTAGGTCTAAAGTGTTTTGTGAAGGGAAAATATGAAGAAAAAAAGCCATTTATTAAAAAATTCAGGCTCTTGTAGAATCAGTGCAACAAGGTAGACATAGCAATATGAATCAGCAGTCTAAAATTAAGTTAGAAGAAGAAAAAGGATAAAATGGTTGGACAGTTTTAGATTATACTATCTGAGAAATATCATCTGGTGGTATGGAAAGACAAAATGGACAGAGTATAAGCTGAAATAATATGATGAGGAATGCAGAACAGCACCATGCTCCTCCACCCACTTCACAATCCAATGTATTGCGTTATCACTAGAGGCATCTGTGCTTTAGCTGGTTGAAATTAAGAGATGTGTTCTGCCTGTAGTGGTACCACAGTCACAAAGACCATTAGATCTGATTTAGTTTTATTGTCAGTAAGGTGTCTGTCAGATAACTATTCATTGTCTTCCCCTAAGTCATTCTGTAATGCACTTTCAGTAGTTTTTTTGGACATGGAAGACCAGAAGACAACAGATTTAAATAATGTGAACTGTAGAATTCAAGAACAGACTACCTCTGATGAACTGATTATTGTAGAGGGAAGAGAGAAGTGGGTTATGAAGTGAGCCCTTTAGAAAATCATGGAAGAATAAAGAGAAGGGGGAAATGCAATCTTTGATATTCATCATAAACAGCCAAACTGGCAGCTAACTAGCAAACTGTTTAGTAGGAGCATCCAAAAACTGAAAAAGCCTAACGGGTTTCAGTGAGTAAAAAATTATCAAGTACATCAAGAACATTAGCTAGGACAATGAAACTGATAATTGGAAAAAGGACACAACTGAAACTGTTTAAAATAAACCATTTAGGACACAAAAGAAATTGATTGTAATATCGGTCTTATAAATGCATTTTACTTGTCTGCAAAGGAACCATATTTATATTAGAAAATCTAAACGAAGTTCACCTAGCTTCATAAGTATCACAGTATCTTTGACCCTGTGGCATTAGGAGCTTGAGTCCTAACTGCTTCCCAGGTAACCTGAGTTCTTGAAGTAGTCTACTTATTGCATCATCAAGCTGAGAAGGATAAGTAGAGTTGGAATATTACCAACATACCTCAGGTTGGGGGAAGAAGCACATATATATCAGGGAGACTCTGTATCATCAGTGATCACCAAGGAGTCCAAAGTCCCAATAATCCAACAGAGATGGTGTGGGTTGATATAATGGTTATGGTGTTTACCTCACAGTTACAAGGGCGGCATAGTGGGGGTTGGTATGATGATTAAGATGTTTATTTCATGGGCAAAATGTATTGGGTTTGATTCCCACCTTTGAAAGGGGAATTGTCTAGGCTTAAAATGACCCACAAGTGCAGCTAGCCTAGTACTTAGAAATGAACCTATGACAGCTGAAAAAAAAGGTCTCAACCCCATACTGTGATCATTGCGCTTACCCTCCACTTGAATATCACCAGCCAAACTTGCAAGTTAAATGGTATCTCAGCAGCTGTCATGATAATAGCCACAGCATGAAAAGCTTCCTGGACTGGGAATGAGTCAGCGTGGCCCCACCAGATCATATGCTTGGCAGGTGCTGTGGATCAAACATACCAAATAAATAAATATATATATATATATATATATATATATATATATATATATAAATATATATATATATATATATATATATGTATATATATATATATATATATATATATATATATGGTTCCCCTTTATAATCTCGAAATACTGAAATCTCGAATTTCAGTATCTCAAAACTATAAAGGCAAACGACTCACAATCCTGAAATCCAAATGCACGAAACACACAATCACAAACATACATAAATCATACACCACATGACACACACACAATTCTACCCACACCACACAAACTATATAACCCTACAAAACATGTAAATGGGGAGGGGAAAGCCCCCATGCACCCCTCATGTGGGGGGCTGCACCCCCCTACTTATATATACCCACTCCGAGATTGCACAAACAGAAAAAAAAAACTCACTCCCAGACATTCTACAGTCCCTATCACACACACACACACACACACACACACACACACACACACACACACACACACACACACACACACACACACACACACATCACACATACACAAACACCAACACATCCAACACTCACACTCATACTTCCACCTCCATACCCCAACCCACACGTACAACTTACAAAAACACTCACATACACTCACTCACCTTAAATTCAGGACACAATCCCAGCCAAACACTTCACGTAATGTAGCGCAAATGTATAAGCACAGATTCAAGATATTTGGATTCGCGCTTATGCACTTTTGCTATTTTGAAGTTTTGCCTTTATGGTCTCGGGATACTGAAATTCGAGATTTCAGTATTTCAAGATTATAAAGGGGATCTATATATATATATATATATATATATATATATATATATATATATATATATATATACATACACACACACACACACACACACACACACACACACACACACACACACACACACACACACACACATGTTAGTTGTCTATAGCAGTACAGAAATGTTTGAAGAAATGAGCAAAGGAGGCTTTACCAATTTTTATGTATGGGTATTAGTGTAGTGTCTTGCCAAGAATTTACAATAAGTTTTGAGGAAGCATGTGGCTAAAGATGTTTATTAGAATATTTAATAAAGGAATATATTTTAAGCACTGATGGCTTGACCCACCAATAAATGGGTCTTATATTGCATAAACCTGCTGTCTAATAATAATTCTTAAATAAATGAAATTCAGAGATTTCCAATATGCATCAAGAGAACCATGTAAATATAAATTTACAGAGGGGAAGGTAAGTAGAGTTGTGTAAGTAAGCGTACTATAACAGTAGGTGTTTGAGACAAAGAGTGCCATCCTGTCTTGTGGGAACGTGGAAGTGTTCCATTGCTTCTTAAATTACAGCTGTTCTGTACCATTGTGGCAACCATGTCTGTACATGATGTAATGTCTTGTTGTCACTGCTAATTGTGAGAGTGAAAACTTCACTGCTTTCATCTGTAATCTACTCTCTGCACAACCAGTCAACCAAGACAAACTCTTCCACACCCTCAGTTCTGTTATTAACAATAAACATGAATAATGTGCAGCAACATATCCAGGAAACATGGTGAAGCTAAAAAAGGCAGAGGTGTTTTTCATATTACTCATTTATAATAGCCTGTCAGGTAATAAATAAATGAGGTTTGGGAGAAACCAATTTGTCCAGGACCCTCTTTGGGGGACAAGACAGGGGGGGGGTAGTATAGGAGGAATGTGGAGGAGGGAGGGTGGTGGATTTTGGTGAGGGCTAGATAGGTAGCTGGGCTCTGGGAATTAAGGGGTTTATTGGTTTGGGTGCGTTAGAGGAAGTGATGTAGGTTTAGGGAGGGACTTTGCTTTTATAGTTTGGCTGCAGAGGAAGTGGGGTCACATTTTAGCATGACTTTTTGAAGCTAACCCACGTCCAGGAAGACCTGTAGGTACTTCAGTGGAAGGTTGGCCTTGGATGATGTGTGCATGGGATGGTGTGCATCAGTGATGGGTTGTTAAGGATGGCTGGGGAGTGTATTTACTGTTCTGGTTATTTTTTTCCCCTGCATTGCTAGATGAGTGGAGCTGGAAGATGGGGCATGTATGGATGATAGGTGTTAAGAAGGGTGAGTGGAGAATGGCCCCAGTGCTAGTCGCCGGTGCTGGGGGGGTAGGGCAGCATGGCTGGTGTGTGTGTGTGTGCTACTTATCTTGCCCTGTTTTGAGTAAGGATGGTGCCTCTGGTAATTGCTGCATTTTCTCTGGATCCCATGTCTTACCTTATGTGGTTCTCCTTGCTTCCCAGGCTGCTCCTGGTGACTGCATGGTACGTAGTTTCTGAAGGGATGGGGAGCAGGGCCTTTTGCGTGGTCCTTGTTGTTTCACCATCACTACCTCGTGTTTAAGGTTGGTTTTGGGTTGACCAGGGGTGGGGGAGTCGAAATTGACAACCCGTAATTCGTTACAGTGGTAGGTCTTTGAGTATAGGTTTTGCAGCCATTTTCCAGATCAGGAACCATTTGTTCACAAGGGCTGAGGCTCTTCACCTCAGTGCACCGGAGAGCTTTACTTTATTGTCTCAGAGCTCTACCAGGGAGAATAGGACTTAAAAAAAAAATTCACTGGAGCAACAATGAGGGTCAGGACATATTTTTGCTTACTTGGGCAGTGGGTATACGAAAAGTGGAATACATGAATTAGAATGGTCCCTGGGTAAGGTTATAAGGCCATTTTGTGAAGCAGGCAATGCATTTTAGGTATAAAAGGGAAGGCACACAGAAGTGGAGAGCTTCTGTAAAGGCCAAGGATGATGCTAGTCAGCTACTCTTTATGGCCATGGTCTTAAGCTGGCCAACAGCTTGTAGGGTGGGAGCTTGCTAAGCTACACTTTTACAGAAGCAGAAAGGGGGTGAGTGCGAAATAGCTGAGATGGTGCTATTAGTCCAAAAAAAAGGGAGCTAAAACAGAAATGGGGACTTTTACGGTGCAGTCAGGGTCCATGGGGGTGGGTGGGAAAGCTCCAACATGAACGCTGGGTCAGCAGACATATTAAGAATAGGGCTACTATTTTAAAAGTGTCTCTGCTTGTCCCTGAGTTTGGTAGATTGGTTGGGAGCTGTGTAGTGTTCCAGTGGGCTAAAGCACTATGTGGTAGTTGACAGGATGCTTGGTGCAATACTTAAAGTACTGGCCTCAGTACTTGGCAGGGGTGTAGATTTGTGAAACAGAGCTGAGTTGGCTTAGTGGGTTTGGGCACTAAACTGTAGTGACCACTGAAGGAAGAGACAGTAAGTAAGTTTAATGGGGGAGGGGTGAGTAGGCTAACCTCATGGATGTCATTATTGATTAATGTGTGTTTTTGTTTTTTTTCCCTCTAAGATGGCTAACATGCAGAGACTTTGGAAGCAATGGAAGGTGATAGTGGCACAGGCAGAAGAACTTTTCCAAGGTGTGTCTACTGATGATGTGGAGGTGACAAAGCAGGTGAAGGAATCCAGTCAGAAGAGGTGGCGATCCACTCCAATGGCTACAGTGATGGCTCGTGGCAAGAGGCAGAGAGTACTGAAGGAGGTGGTTCCAGCCAGCCCATCAGTTCCAGGCAGGACTCAAGATAGAGGATCAGGTAATGATTTTATTTCGATTGTCTCAGCAGGTGGGGTAGGTGCGGAGAATGTGGGGGTAGCTGGGGAGAACATGGAGTCTTGTGGGATGGATTTTGGTAGCAAGTGAAATACCATGGAGGGTGTGGTTGCAGAGGCTGGCAGGGTTTCTGAGTTCAGTTGGGGGGAGATAATTAGGGGGACAGCACAGGATGGGGCTCAGAATTAGGTTCTAATTTTAGCCTTCCCCTGGGTGACTCGTGAACCACACAGGCCCTGGGTCAGAAATTGGGTGCAGTCATTTTGACACTGCACATTCCTTCAGCAGTCAAAGAAAAAATTTGGAAAGGGGAGTATGTGGGTGTATTTCAGTTATTTGATGTGGAAAGGGTGCAGCAGCTGTTTGAAGCAGAGTTGGCTAACATTAAGGATTTGCTGGCCACCTCAGCTACATTGGGTGGAAGAGGGTAGACAGAATGCACTCTAGGACATGGGATAACTGGGTGGTAGGTTTAATTTATTACATGGCGGTGCAGCTGGAAAAGGACGGGACGTTGGCTTTACCACATTTGAGTTATTTTCTAACTATTTGGGAGGTGCAGCATTTATGACCAAGGAACACTTGCTTATCATATGATCAGTGGTTCTGGAAGCAGAAATCAGTGGTCTCTTCTCTTCGCTGGGAAGTGCGACATCCCGACATCTGGTTGGCTACCATTATGAACAGTTATGGGAGGATTAGTAGGGGGGAAAAGGGGGAGAAGGGTTTAGTGTGTTTTGGGCCTTTAATGGTGGTTGTTGTATATGTGTAGGGTGCAAGTTCTTACATGCTTTTTTAAGGTGTGGGGGGAATCATCTGACCATTCATTACAGGCATCATGACATTAATTTGATGACTCCGAACTTTGCATCAAAGGTGGGCAGATTTCCTCCTGTTCAAGGGTTTCAGAGTCTTAGAGGTAGAGGTAATTTTTGTAGACTTCGGGAAGGAGGGCTTTTTAGGGGGGTAGAAGAAGGGTCACCTTTTCCCATTAAGGTGAAGATTTTATAACGGATGCTCTGAGGCTTTCCCGATCCTGTGCTTAAGACCGAGATATTAGACGAGTTTTATCATTAGTTATTTATTAAATCTAGGGTAGTTGGAGATGAGGTGGCTTCTAAGAATCTGCATTCAGTGCGGGGCAAGGACATTATGTGGGGTTTGGTTAAGAAGGAGTGCCAGGCAGGTCGGTTATTAGGCCCTTTTAACAGTCCACCATTTGACACCTTTAAGGTTTCTCCATTGAGTTTGGTACCAAAGAAATGAGTGGGGGAGTTCAGATTGATTCACCACTTGTTGTATCCTGAAGGGGGCTTGGTTAACAATGTTATCACAGGGGAGGATGCCAGGATTAGCTCTGCATCCTTGTACAATGCTGTTGGGGTTATTAGGGGTTTTAAGGAACCATGGTTAGTGAAGATGGATATTGAGTCTGCCTTTCATTTGCTGCCAATCAGGCAGGAGGACTGGCCATTACTGGGCATGGTGGTAGGTAACAAAGTTTATTTTGACAAGGCTATGCCAATGGGTTATTCAGTTGCATCTGCAACATTTGAGAAATGTAGTACAGGTCTTCAATGGGTGTGGCAGCAGAGGGTTGGTAAGCAGCAGGCAGTACATTACTTGGATGACTTTTTGTTAGTTGGGAGGGACAAGAATGTGTGCAGGAAGGGATGCAGGAACTTCTGTGTATATGTGACAATTTAGGGATCCCTTTGGCTCAGCATAAGTTGGAAGGTCCAGCAAAGGCTTTGGAATTTTTGAATTTACTGGTGGATGCAGAACAGGGATTGTTTTGCCTGCCCATGGATAAGATAGACAGGCTGAAAGCTACAGTAAGGTTGGTTGTGATTTTGGCTATTAGCTAAGGATAAGGTACAGATACAGACAGATATGGAGCTGTTAAGGTTGTTGAATTTTGCATACCGGGTGGTGCACCCAGGGGATACTTTCTGTAGGTCAGTGGCCTTTTTGTTGAAAGGAGGTAAGAGTAAACACCATTGGGTTAGGGTGAATAAGTTGGTTCAGGAGGATTTGTAGCTTTGGTTGTGTTTCTTGGATCAGTTCAATGGGATTTATTTTTGGCAGGCAGACTGGGTGGGGTAATAGGAACTTCATTTATTCATGGATGCAACAGGGGGCATTGGCATGGGGGCTTATTTTGGGAGACAGTGGTTTGCAGCTAGATGACCTCTGATTTGGAAGGAATAATAGAAAAGAGAGATCACATTTTTGGAATTGATGCCAATTTGGGCAGCTTTGTTAGTTTGGAAGGAGGATTTGCAAAGGAAGTGGGTGAATTTTCATTCCGATAGCATGGCAGTGGTGCGGGTGTTACACTAGAAGATGGCCAGGTCAGAATTGTTACTGTTAATTTTGCATAAGTTGGTTTTACAGAGTTTGATAATTAACCTTTCATTTACAGGGGTGCATGTGCCTGGGTGAGTAATGCCATTGCAGATAGCTTGTCCCAATTTCAGTTTACCAGGTATCAGCTGTTGGCACCAGAAGCAGAAGAAGTGCCAGTACCCTTGCCAGAGGAAGTATGTAACTTTGGGTCAAGGTAACCAGGAGGTTGGTGCATCAGTCTTGGTTGCTGTCTACATGTCTGAGCTGTTAAGATCATTGAAAAAACGGAACTGCCAAGGAACAAATAAAAACCCAAAAAGCACAGGAAACCTGTGTAGAAAGCCACCAAACACTCGAAAACTGCTGTCCGTGAATGTAATTTACATTCAGAATCACAAAAATCTTGAAAATTAAATGGTAGTCTTCAGTGCTGATACCAAGAGACAAACTCCAATGGAAAAAGACGAAATGCTTTAATTTGAAAAACCACAGATAAAAACAAGCGCTTTCGCCTGGTGTATCCCAGGCTTTATCAAGTTACAAGTGTAGTATAGCCATCCCTTCTATTTATATCATGGGATAGGCCAGTCAATCAATTAATTAACCACTTAAAGCCATAACAAGAAATACAACTTGTTGTTTCTAAAGGTATGAATACCATATTAATTATATATAAATAACAACTTCAGTATAAATTGTGTACTGGTCAATGGATAATAAAAAGTATATATGACAAAATTCTGTATCAAAATACTTACATATCACATTTGTCTTTCCTATGTACTAGTTTAAAAACTCTAACAAATAGAGTATATAATTGATTAAATAATCAATAAGACATCATTCTATAAAAGATAAAATAAATAACCATCATTTAAAAAATCATGTAAAAAATCATGTAAAAAATCATGACTCAATCAATATGTTCCACCTAGTCTAACAAAAAACAAATGTCCTTCATGGTCAGTGTTGTCACAGTGTAAAAACTACCTAAATCCTAGATACTACTTAGGCTATTACCCCAAAAGTATGGTGTCCACATTGCTTAAAAGACCAAAATAAAACTCCGTACTTGTCAACCTATAACTGTTTACTTCTAGTCTTAAGCACACTTTTGAGACTAACCGCATCATTAAGGCCTGGGAACCTAGTAGCATCCAATTGTAATTGCCACATCAATTCTCGATGCTCAAGGAAATTCTCCCAATCTCCCCCCCTAGGGTCAGAGTTGACCCTCTCCAAAATGAAAAATCTTATCACCATGTTACTACACTTTAAAGAATGCCTAAAAAAGGCATTACTTTCCTTTTTCTTTTCTACCTCATATGTATGTTCATAGATTCTTTTCCTAATAGTTCTGGTTGTCTTTCCTACATAAAAGCGGAACATGTGATACAAGTCCCCAGGTAAACCACTCCAAAAGAATTACAGTTAAAATGTTCCCATGCCCTCAATGTACGCCCTCTTGATGGAATATGTATTTGGCCTTCATTCAATAAGTAGGGGCATTGTTTACAAAACCCACACTTGAAGGAACCATTCCTTCTACATGCATTATTGTTGTTGTTAATCATATATTTATGACCAACCTGTTCAAATATATCTTTTAAATTCCTATCACGTTTTCTGATAAAATGGATTTTTTCAGGGAGCCAAGGTTTGATGTCATTTTGGGACATAAGTAATGGCCAAAACATATTCATTGTATGCTCAATGCATTCAAAATCCCCCGAATAAGTGTAAACAAACCCTCTAGAAATTTCATCATGCTCATGCCTTTTATTGCTAGGCAATGGTAACCCCCGGCCTAATAGGGGGGGATAGTGTGTGTCTCTCTTTGTTCTAATCTCATCAGCACATGAATTGATCAACCATAACGGATACCCCCTTTCCTCAAAAAGGGAAGAAAGGTTCTGGATTTCATTCTCAAATACATTCAGACAACTGCATATTCTTGATATTCTAATCATCTGTCCTCTGACTATTCCCCTCTTCGTATAGTGTGGGTGGAAACTATCGTAATGCAAAAATGCATTCGAAAAAGTTTCTTTTCTGAAAATCTGAGATGTAAAAGTGTGATGCTGTACATCCTTTGTCAAAGTGACATCAAGATAATTCAGAGAATGCTCACTAAGCTTGTAGGTAAAGGCTAAGAAGTTAGTGGAAGAATTTAAATGGTTAAAAAACGCAAGAAAACTATCCTGAGAGCCTTGCCATAATAAGCACACATCATCCAAGTAACGCCTGTAGAAAATGATGTTTTCTTTCCAAGCCGAAGCATGAATGAATTCAGACTCCCATTTGTGCAGTACGATGTTAGCATAGGAGGAGGCACAAGGGGCACCCATTGCCACCCTTACACTGCCTAAAGAATTCCCCATTAAAAAAGATGTAATTGTTAGTCAAAATAATTTCCATAAATTCCACTATTAAGTTAACTGTATTGTTGTTAAATCCTGACTTAGTGGCCAAAATTTGGTAAACCACTCCATACCGATGTTGTGGGGTATGCTAGGGAATAATTCAATGACATCGATGGTTATCATTAACAAATCAGGGTGATATCTGTCCAAAGGAATACTAGCCAAGAATTCCCAAGAATCTTTACAGATGTGTGGTAACAGAGAAACAACACTTTTCAACCAGAATTCAACAAATTTACTCAAAGGTTCAGTGATTCCCCCAGCTCCTGAAACCACAGGGCGGAATTTTAGGGGTGCTAGCCCTTTATGAACCTTCGGTATTCCAAAAATAACAGGTATTCTGGGATTAGTGACCTGGAGATAGTTAAATAACTTCTCATTGATGCAACCTTGTAATAAATGATCTTTCAACATATAATTAATCTTAGCATAAGCCACATTAACTTCATTCTTTGATACTTGTTCATAAGTGTTAAAATCTTGCAATATTTCTTGAATATGATTCTCATAATCAAACTGTTGCATCAACACCACACCCCACCCTTATCAGCTTTCATAACTCGGGTCTTGTTATCTTTCAGGATGTTCACTACTTCTTCCAAATTCCTATCAAAATTAACCATCCTAGAATTGCATGGCATGCCACAATTCCTTCTAAGTTCTTTTCCACTAATTCTTCGTAAATTCTCAGACTCGGGTGAGTGGGTGGATTAAAAGTACTACTTCTATGTAAAGAATTGTCGGTAACATTTTGCCCTTTAAAATAGATAGACAAATTTAAATTTCTAATAAATAGCTTCAGTTCCACTAATAGTTTGGATAGGTTAGATGATTTAGCAGGGACAAATTGAAAACCTTTAATGAACAAGTCAAAAAAATCTGAGGTGATGTCTAAACAAGTGAAATTGTAAAGGTTTAGGTTGTTACTAGTTATAACCTTACAGTTGTTACTAACATCCATACTCCCTCCATAGAGGGAGTGTTCACCCATGGAAATGTTATGTATTCCCTCCCCCGAGTAGTCCATTGCCAAATCAATGTGTCTTTGTATGTGATCATAATCAAATTCTAGCGAACCCGGGGTGTTAAGTTGATGATTTATATCATCACATACTTCACCAAGAGACATTATTGTCTGCGTCCTCTCCCCCAGTTCTGTTGAAATGGTGCCTGATTCCTCCCCATCGGTCTGCCCTGGGGAAATTGAAAAAAATGAGGGGAGCTATTACCACCCTTTTGGGCCAGCCGTTCACTTCTCCTAGGAGGGTCCATGTCTGGGGTACTGGTGTTGTTGTCATATCTTCCAACATTATCTACATTAGCATTATTTAATGTGTTTGAGTTGTGACTCATAAGTGAAGGATATGCCTTACCATCCCTGTATTCCTGAAGGTCCCTTTCCAACTTCCTAGTTTTCCTTTCTAAAACTTTTAAACAGTGCTGGTCTACCTCTAGGAACACATCGTCATATTTCTTTTTATAACCAAGAAAGTTCCTATGCTTGACAATGGTGTCATTTAATTCAGTTAATTCATTTAGAATGCTATTAGCTTTATTCTGATAATCATTTATCATAAGTTCCAACATTTCAAGACCAGTTCGATTAAACAAATCAACTAGTTGTGCATGCAGGTCTGAGCCAAGTTTAGCTCCATTAGGAAATTTATACACCCGTAAACCTTTTGGTACTCTTTGCACCTTAAGACATTCAGATAAGTAATTAATCTCCAACTGTGTATTTTTGTATATGTAAAGTTTCTTATTGAACTCATCAAAATTAGAGTCCAACTTGTTAAAACTGGTGGTTACAGTACCTTGTTTAAAGCTCGGTTGGAACTCAGTCCAAGCTTTAAAGTTAAAAGTTCCTCCATTGGAATTACAGGGAGCGGTAGTTTTGTTACGTTCCTTCTCCTTGCTAGTATTCCCCGTAGCTGTTGTTGTGGTTAAAAAACCTTGATTACTTCCAGCGCCGTTCGGCTCCTGAATATTGTCCATGCCCCTATTCAATAACGCTTCATGCTGTTGATTTCCCGGAATCGTTGTGTTCCGGACATCGTTGTTGTTACTCATAGCATTGCTGATTTGTGTTAACAGCTGCAGAACACGGTTAAACTCCTTCCGTGTTACAGGTGCCTCTTCAGGCTCGTCACGTAGCAACGCTGGTGTCTGTAGGCAATCCACAGTATCCGGAACTTCTGCCATGGACTAACTGAAAAAACGGAACTGCCAAGGAACAAATAAAAACCCAAAAAGCACAGGAAACCTGTGTAGAAAGCCACCAAACACTCGAAAACTGCTGTCCGTGAATGTAATTTACATTCAGAATCACAAAAATCTTGAAAATTAAATGGTAGTCTTCAGTGCTGATACCAAGAGACAAACTCCAATGGAAAAAGACGAAATGCTTTAATTTGAAAAACCACAGATAAAAACAAGCGCTTTCGCCTGGTGTATCCCAGGCTTTATCAAGTTACAAGTGTAGTATAGCCATCCCTTCTATTTATATCATGGGATAGGCCAGTCAATCAATTAATTAACCACTTAAAGCCATAACAAGAAATACAACTGTGCTTAAGACTAGAAGTAAACAGTTATAGGTTGACAAGTACGGAGTTTTATTTTGGTCTTTTAAGCAATGTGGACACCATACTTTTGGGGTAATAGCCTAAGTAGTATCTAGGATTTAGGTAGTTTTTACACTGTGACAACACTGACCATGAAGGACATTTGTTTTTTGTTAGACTAGGTGGAACATATTGATTGAGTCATGATTTTTTACATGATTTTTTACATGATTTTTTAAATGATGGTTATTTATTTTATCTTTTATAGAATGATGTCTTATTGATTATTTAATTAATTATATACTCTATTTGTTAGAGTTTTAAACTAGTACATAGGAAAGACAAATGTGATATGTAAGTATTTTGATACAGAATTTTGTCATATATACTTTTATTATCCATTGACCAGTACACAATTTATACTGAAGTTGTTATTTATATATAATTAATATGGTATTCATACCTTTAGAAACAACAAGTTGTATTTCTTGTTATGGCTTTAAGTAGTTAATTAATTGATTGACTGGCCTATCCCATGATATAAATAGAAGGGATGGCTATACTACACTTGTAACTTGATAAAGCCTGGGATACACCAGGCGAAAGCGCTTGTTTTTATCTGTGGTTTTTCAAATTAAAGCATTTCGTCTTTTTCCATTGGAGTTTGTCTCTTGGTATCAGCACTGAAGACGACCATTTAATTTTCAAGATTTTTGTGATTCTGAATGTAAATTACATTCACGGACAGCAGTTTTCGAGTGTTTGGTGGCTTTCTACACAGGTTTCCTGTGCTTTTTGGGTTTTTATTTGTTCCTTGGCAGTTCCGTTTTTTCAGTTAGTCCATGGCAGAAGTTCCGGATACTGTGGATTGCCTACAGACACCAGCGTTGCTGCGTGACGAGCCTGAAGAGGCACCTGTAACACGGAAGGAGTTTAACCGTGTTCTGCAGCTGTTAACACAAATCAGCAATGCTATGAGTAACAACAACGATGTCCGGAACACAACGATTCCGGGAAATCAACAGCATGAAGCGTTATTGAATAGGGGCATGGACAATATTCAGGAGACGAGCGGCTGGAAGTAATCAAGGTTTTAACCACAACAACAGCTACGGGGAATACTAGCAAGGAGAAGGAACGTAACAAAACTACCGCTCCCTGTAATTCCAATGGAGGAACTTTTAACTTTAAAGCTTGGACTGAGTTCCAACCGAGCTTTAAACAAGGTACTGTAACCACCAGTTTTAACAAGTTGGACTCTAATTTTGATGAGTTCAATAAGAAACTTTACATATACAAAAATACACAGTTGGAGATTAATTACTTATCTGAATGTCTTAAGGTGCAAAGAGTACCAAAAGGTTTACGGGTGTATAAATTTCCTAATGGAGCTAAACTTGGCTCAGACCTGCATGCACAACTAGTTGATTTGTTTAATCGAACTGGTCTTGAAATGTTGGAACTTATGATAAATGATTATCAGAATAAAGCTAATAGCATTCTAAATGAATTAACTGAATTAAATGACACCATTGTCAAGCATAGGAACTTTCTTGGTTATAAAAAGAAATATGACGATGTGTTCCTAGAGGTAGACCAGCACTGTTTAAAAGTTTTAGAAAGGAAAACTAGGAAGTTGGAAAGGGACCTTCAGGAATACAGGGATGGTAAGGCATATCCTTCACTTATGAGTCACAACTCAAACACATTAAATAATGCTAATGTAGATAATGTTGGAAGATATGACAACAACACCAGTACCCAGACATGGACCCTCCTAGGAGAAGTGAACGGCTGGCCCAAAAGGGTGGTAATAGCTCCCCTCATTTTTTTCAATTTCCCCAGGGCAGACCGATGGGGAGGAATCAGGCACCATTTCAACAGAACTGGGGGAGAGGACGCAGACAATAATGTCTCTTGGTGAAGTATGTGATGATATAAATCATCAACTTAACACCCGGGTTCGCTAGAATTTGATTATGATCACATACAAAGACACATTGATTTGGCAATGGACTACTCGGGGGAGGGAATACATAACATTTCCATGGGTGAACACTCCCTCTATGGAGGGAGTATGGATGTTAGTAACAACTGTAAGGTTATAACTAGTAACAACCTAAACCTTTACAATTTCACTTGTTTAGACATCACCTCAGATTTTTTTGACTTGTTCATTAAAGGTTTTCAATTTGTCCCTGCTAAATCATCTAACCTATCCAAACTATTAGTGGAACTGAAGCTATTTATTAGAAATTTAAATTTGTCTATCTATTTTAAAGGGCAAAATGTTACCGACAATTCTTTACATAGAAGTAGTACTTTTAATCCACCCACTCACCCGAGTCTGAGAATTTACGAAGAATTAGTGGAAAAAGAACTTAGAAGGAATTGTGGCATGCCATGCAATTCTAGGATGGTTAATTTTGATAGGAATTTGGAAGAAGTAGTGAACATCCTGAAAGATAACAAGACCCGAGTTATGAAAGCTGATAAGGGTGGGGGTGTGGTGTTGATGCAACAGTTTGATTATGAGAATCATATTCAAGAAATATTGCAAGATTTTAACACTTATGAACAAGTATCAAAGAATGAAGTTAATGTGGCTTATGCTAAGATTAATTATATGTTGAAAGATCATTTATTACAAGGTTGCATCAATGAGAAGTTATTTAACTATCTCCAGGTCACTAATCCCAGAATACCTGTTATTTTTGGAATACCGAAGGTTCATAAAGGGCTAGCACCCCTAAAATTCCGCCCTGTGGTTTCAGGAGCTGGGGGAATCACTGAACCTTTGAGTAAATTTGTTGAATTCTGGTTGAAAAGTGTTGTTTCTCTGTTACCACACATCTGTAAAGATTCTTGGGAATTCTTGGCTAGTATTCCTTTGGACAGATATCACCCTGATTTGTTAATGATAACCATCGATGTCATTGAATTATTCCCTAGCATACCCCACAACATCGGTATGGAGTGGTTTACCGAAATTTTGGCCACTAAGTCAGGATTTAACAACAATACAGTTAACTTAATAGTGGAATTTATGGAAATTATTTTGACTAACAATTACATCTTTTTTAATGGGGAATTCTTTAGGCAGTGTAAGGGGGTGGCAATGGGTGCCCCTTGTGCCTCCTCCTATGCTAACATCGTACTGCACAAATGGGAGTCTGAATTCATTCATGCTTCGGCTTGGAAAGAAAACATCATTTTCTACAGGCGTTACTTGGATGATGTGTGCTTATTATGGCAAGGCTCTCAGGATAGTTTTCTTGCGTTTTTTAACCATTTAAATTCTTCCACTAACTTCTTAGCCTTTACCTACAAGCTTAGTGAGCATTCTCTGAATTATCTTGATGTCACTTTGACAAAGGATGTACAGCATCACACTTTTACATCTCAGATTTTCAGAAAAGAAACTTTTTCGAATGCATTTTTGCATTACGATAGTTTCCACCCACACTATACGAAGAGGGGAATAGTCAGAGGACAGATGATTAGAATATCAAGAATATGCAGTTGTCTGAATGTATTTGAGAATGAAATCCAGAACCTTTCTTCCCTTTTTGAGGAAAGGGGGTATCCGTTATGGTTGATCAATTCATGTGCTGATGAGATTAGAACAAAGAGAGACACACACTATCCCCCCCTATTAGGCCGGGGGTTACCATTGCCTAGCAATAAAAGGCATGAGCATGATGAAATTTCTAGAGGGTTTGTTTACACTTATTCGGGGGATTTTGAATGCATTGAGCATACAATGAATATGTTTTGGCCATTACTTATGTCCCAAAATGACATCAAACCTTGGCTCCCTGAAAAAATCCATTTTATCAGAAAACGTGATAGGAATTTAAAAGATATATTTGAACAGGTTGGTCATAAATATATGATTAACAACAACAATAATGCATGTAGAAGGAATGGTTCCTTCAAGTGTGGGTTTTGTAAACAATGCCCCTACTTATTGAATGAAGGCCAAATACATATTCCATCAAGAGGGCGTACATTGAGGGCATGGGAACATTTTAACTGTAATTCTTTTGGAGTGGTTTACCTGGGGACTTGTATCACATGTTCCGCTTTTTATGTAGGAAAGACAACCAGAACTATTAGGAAAAGAATCTATGAACATACATATGAGGTAGAAAAGAAAAAGGAAAGTAATGCCTTTTTTAGGCATTCTTTAAAGTGTAGTAACATGGTGATAAGATTTTTCATTTTGGAGAGGGTCAACTCTGACCCTAGGGGGGGAGATTGGGAGAATTTCCTTGAGCATCGAGAATTGATGTGGCAATTACAATTGGATGCTACTAGGTTCCCAGGCCTTAATGATGCGGTTAGTCTCAAAAGTGTGCTTAAGACTAGAAGTAAACAGTTATAGGTTGACAAGTACGGAGTTTTATTTTGGTCTTTTAAGCAATGTGGACACCATACTTTTGGGGTAATAGCCTAAGTAGTATCTAGGATTTAGGTAGTTTTTACACTGTGACAACACTGACCATGAAGGACATTTGTTTTTTGTTAGACTAGGTGGAACATATTGATTGAGTCATGATTTTTTACATGATTTTTTACATGATTTTTTAAATGATGGTTATTTATTTTATCTTTTATAGAATGATGTCTTATTGATTATTTAATCAATTATATACTCTATTTGTTAGAGTTTTTAAACTAGTACATAGGAAAGACAAATGTGATATGTAAGTATTTTGATACAGAATTTTGTCATATATACTTTTTATTATCCATTGACCAGTACACAATTTATACTGAAGTTGTTATTTATATATAATTAATATGGTATTCATACCTTTAGAAACAACAAGTTGTATTTCTTGTTATGGCTTTAAGTGGTTAATTAATTGATTGACTGGCCTATCCCATGATATAAATAGAAGGGATGGCTATACTACACTTGTAACTTGATAAAGCCTGGGATACACCAGGCAGCGCTGTTTTATCTGTGGTTTTTCAAATTAAAGCATTTCGTCTTTTTCCATTGGAGTTTGTCTCTTGGTATCAGCACTGAAGACTACCATTTAATTTTCAAGATTTTTGTGATTCTGAATGTAAATTACATTCACGGACAGCAGTTTTCGAGTGTTTGGTGGCTTTCTACACAGGTTTCCTGTTAAGATCATTACTTTGGAGGGATGTAATGATATGCCCTGGGATGGCTATTATTGGATTACGGAAGACTAAGACAGATCAGTTGGAGAAAGGTGCATTGATAATGGTCAAAGAAGATAGGAATTTTAGGCTTTGCCCAGTAAGATGGGCTATGCAATTAAGGCAGACTCAGGTGTGGGGCCCTGATGACTTTGTTTTCCATTCGGTGGATGGTAGGAGGGTGACAATTGGTCGGCTAGTACATGTCATCAGGAGAGTTTTTCATTGCATTGGTTTTCCAGTGGAGAAGTTTGCATCTTATTCCTGCCGCATTGGTAGGGCTTCAGATTTGGCTCGGGATGGCAGTTCCATTGAGGTTAGTAAAAGAGAAGGGAGGTGGTCTTCTAATGCATTTTTGTCATATTTTAGATAAGGTTTGCACTGTATATGTTATTAATTTTCTTTTCTTTTCTTTTAGGAAAGCAGATTGTCATCCTGGGTTGTTCTTACATCAATTGGGCAGAGAAAAGGGCAGCGGTTAGGACAGATGGACAGAATTTGGGTTTGTCTCAGTTAGGTTGGACAGTTACTTGGCATGGGGTTAGAGGGCTTAGATGGGAGGAACCGATGCATGATACATTTGGGGGGTAATGATCTGGGAATCCTTTCAGAGAAGCAGTTGGTGGATATTATAATAGAGGATTTGTTTAGGTTGCAGACTTTGGCCCTGTTATGAGTATAGCATGATCAGAGATAATTCCGCTTTTGATGTGGAGGAATGCAATCAGTTATAGGGCTATTGAGAGGGTTCAGAGGTTTGTTAGTCAGAGGATTGCCAAGCAATTGGGGGATTTAGGTATGTATACCATAGAACATAGGGATTTCAAAGATAGTGATGTTGTTTGGTTTCGATCGGATGGGGTGCATTTGAGTGATGTGGGCTTGGATTTGTTTAATGTTCACTTGAAATTGCTTCTGGAGGGTATGGTGAAAGTTATGGGATAAGAGGGGGAACAGCCTGGGAGCAGGCTGCTGGGTGGAGAAGAGGGATAGGATTGTCCTCTTCTGTTCCCCCTCTAGGTAAGGGTGTTGATGGTATTGAATTCAAGGATCAAGTGATTTGCTGGATGCTGTTGATAATAAGTGAGTTTATTTGGACGCTGCTTAATTTGAAAGAGGTGAGCAGGTACGCTGCCGATTTAAGGTTTGGTTAGGGTGAGTAGGTACTCTGCCCTGATGGATGATTGAACAGGGTGAGTGGCTACACTGCCCTGATGAATGACTCAGCCACCCTGGCTGGTTACGCTGCCTGAGGATGTTTGAAAGAATGTGAAGTTTCCAGTTATTTTTTGTTTTATATGAATAAAGTTAATAATTGGTTGTATTAATAAAGGTCGTCAACTGTCTTTTGGTGTTGGTGAATTATTTAAAGGGGGTTGGGACAAATCAGATTTGGGACAAATCGATTTTTCCAGAACCCTCTTTGGGGACAAGGTGGGGGGTAGTATAGGAGGAATGGGGAGGAGGGAGGGTGGGTGGGTTTGGTGTGCGCTAGATGGGTAGATGGGCTCTGTGAATTAAGGGGTTAATTGGTTTGGGGAGTTAGAGGAAGTGATGCAAGTTTGGGGAGGGACTTTGCTTTTATAGTCTGGCAGCAGAGGAAGTGGGGTCACATGTTGGCATGATTTGGCGAGCCTCCCTTCCTCCCGTTTTCATGTTGTGTTAGCTTGTGTGCAGTAAGTGCAGTGGCAGAGAAGGACAGGATTGTCCTCTTCTGTTCCCCCTCTAGGTAAGGGTGTTGATGGCATTGAGTTTGGTGATCAAGTGAGTTGCTGGATGCTGCTTGATAATAAGTGAGTTTATTTGGACACTGTTTAATTTGAAAGGGGTGAGCAGGTACACTGCCCATTTAAGGTTTGGTTAGGGTGAGTAGGTACACCACCCTGATAGATGATTGAACAGGGTGAGTGGGTACACTACCCTGATGAATGACACAGCCAGGGTGAGTGGTTACACTGCCCTGAGGTTGTTTGAAAGGATGTGTAGTTTCCAGTTATTTGTTGTTTTATGTGAATAAAGTTAATAATTGGTTGCATTAATAAAGGTCGTCAACTGTCTTTTCGTGTTGGTGAGTTATTTAAAGGGCCTGGAACAATGACTCTTTAGTATACACAATTATTTTGAAAACCCCACAGAGAGCATACTACATATTTTTACATTCCATTCTTGGTTTAAAGGCCGCTATCTAGTCTTTTTCAATCATCACTGCAGGGTGCAAAATGACTGCTGGGTAGCAAAGTCTTATGCATGAGTAATGACATTCAGCAATTTGTGGAAAGGAGTTATTCATCAAAATCCAACAATTCAGTTTGACCTTATACTTTTTCACTGTGAAAATGCAAAAGAAGATGACAGTCAGGGATTTCTGCATAACTCAGATAACTTAAAACCTGAGACCCAACCTGTGGGTCTCATCGGAAAACAATAAGTGGCATAGCTGAACATCACCTCACTTCTGCTCTTCATGGTTATCCACATATAAGGACCATAAGAGAGACATAGTTTTGTTTTCTGATAGGACCCACAAGTTCAATCTCAGACTTGCAAACTGGTCTGAGTTATGTAGAAGTCTGTGACTGCCATCTTCTTCTGCATTTTAAGATTATGAAACCAAAAGGAAGGGTAAAATGGAATAGTTGTTGAAAATCCTGCAAAACCACAAAAGGGAACAGATGGTCCGGGAAAAAAAACAAATGTTATGGCTTAAGTATTGAGGGCAGGGTGCTTTAGAAGTGGGTACATAAAGCATACACAGTAAAGTATTTTAAAGTTATATGAGAGGCTTTTTCTTAAGACCACACTGGGAGGGCAGTTTTCTTATGGCAAAACAGTCTTCACAGGTAATGATGTAAATCAACAGTTCAAAAGGATGTAGCCAGAAATGTAGGTGAAATGCAAGCAAGATGCTTTGCCAGAGATGGTCTGCACCTGTCACCCCTGGGATTCAGGTTACTGGCTAAAGCTCTTGCCACCCCTATAGTGCCTTTTTTAGGCAAGGTTCAAAGGATAAAACCACCACCGTAACAGATACAAGGATGCAAAATCTGAAGGTAATGCTACTCAATGCTAGAAGTCTAAACCTCAAAATGCACTCTCTCGAGGCACTCCTAAAAGTGGAGAACATCAATATCTGTGCAGTAACTGAGACCTGGTTCAAGGCTACAGAGAGCACCCCAGCAATACCAGGCTACAATTCTTACCACACTTTTTGGCCACAAAACCAAGACCGAAACTCTAAAGGTGGAGGAGTGCCCATATTCCCCAAGCATATTCACACCTCCAGGCTAGTTGCCCAACACAATACATCTGAAATTCTTCATGTGTAACTAGCACTAGGTAAGACTGCAATCCAAACTGTAGCTTGCTACAGATCCCCCACCATGCCCCAAGATTCTCACTACACCTTTCTAAACATACTGGAAAATATTAAGATACAACCAAACACCCTAATACTGGGTGATTTCAACTACCCTGCCATTAACTGAGAAAACTACTTGGGTACCAACTCCTTTTCCCAACAGTTCATGGAATTCATGAATTCCAATGCCCTGGATCAGCTAATCCATTGTCCCACCAGGGGAGCCAATATCCTAGACCTGGTCATTACCAACATGGGAGATAGATGCTCCACACCAGTGGTCACCCCTTCATTGGTCAGGTCTGACCATAAGCAAATCACCTTTGACATCCACATCCCACCCCCACCCCCCCCAATAAGGAAACCTCCTTAAAAAACTTCTCCAAAGCCAACTTCATGCTACTGAAGTCAGAAGTGACAAACTTCACAACACCCACGCAGACGGGATCTGGAAGTTCAACTGCAGAATCCAACACTAAGGCACTGTACGAGCACATCCGCACATACATGAATCGTGCCATCCCAAATAGAACCAAGATGCTCTTCTCCAAAAAAAGGAAGCCAATCTGGTGTTCCCCTGCTATAAAGAAACTATACAACAGAAGGAAGAAACTGTTGCAGAAAAGAGGAAAAACCCAGGATGCAAAAAACTCCATCACCAGCCTCAGTAAGAAGCTGAGATCCCTCACAAAATCCTCAAAAGCTAGTTACGAAAAAAAAATTGCCAAAGATTCCAAAGACAACTACAAGGCATTCTATAGTTATGTCAAGAATCTAAATGGCAATGCTCAGATCTGCTCTGAGCTACAACAGAATGGCATTAAATATACTGATCCCAAGGATATTGCCAATATCCTGGCAGATCGATTTAGTGCCAACTTCACCCCCCTCTCACCCCCAAAGGGCCCATCTCAATACAAAAAGATTGCCAAATTCCGATAATCACAGCCACACAGGTAGAAACCGCACTCTCCAAAGCTAAGAAAACAGCATCCATGGGACCAGATGACATCCCAGGCTCTGTACTACATAAACTACAAAATGAACTGGCACCTCATCTAAGTGTCATGTTTAATCATAGCCTCACCTCAGGCTTCATGCCCACTGAGTGGTGCACAGCTACAGTTATCCCGCTCCACAAGGGAGGATCCTCCTTGGATCCTGGGAACTACCATCCAATCAGTCTGACAAGCCTGATCTGCAACGGCATGGAACGCATTATCATGGAACTTATAAACAAAGACACTGGCAACCTTCAAACACTGGACCCCACCCAGTTTGGGTTTGTGAAGGGCCGATCTTGTCTCCTGAATCTGATTGACTTCTTCGAAGCAGTCTCCAGAGCTGTGGTCAAGGGTAAGGTGGTCCACACAGCCTATCTGGACCTCGCCAAGGCCTTCGACACCATCCCCCTCTCTGGAATCATAGATAAACTTACTAAGCTGGGCATAAATCCCTACGTCACTCGATGGGTTGCCAACTGGCTTACTGACAGAACCCAGACTGTAAAAGTAGCTGACTCCAAATCCAGCTCCAGACAAGTGACAAGTGGAGTACCTCAGGGTTCAGTCCTGGGACCACTCTTGTTTGGCATCTACTTCTCTGAAGTACAGGCCAACACTAAGGGACTCTGGCTAACAAAGTTTGCAGATGACTGCAAACTGGGAGCCATTATTGATTCCCCAAATGATGTGGATATTCTACAAAAAGACCTTACAGAAACAGATGCCTGGTGCCAGAGCCATGGGCTCAAGCTTAATGCCAAGAAATGTATAGTTATCTCCTTTGGAAAAAAACATGTACTCATGAATTACCACATAGGTAGCAGGACGCTAAACATCGAAAGTGTGATGAGAGACTTAGGGACACAGGTGGAAAGTGGTCTCACTTTCGATAACCACTTCACCACAACAGTCAGGAAATCCTTCTATGTGGCACACCTCATCACTAAGGGCTTTTCATCCAGAAAAAAGGAGGTAATTGTCCCACTGTACTCATCCCTCATTAGACCCATTATAGAGTATAATGCCCCATTTGTTATGTACCTCACAAGACATCTGCAACAGCTGGAAAGGCCACAGAAATACCTCACTAAAAGAATCCCAGGCCTAAAGCAGATGCCATATGCTGACCGTCTAAAAAAACTCCACCTATACTCTGTGGCATATCGTCTACTCAGAGGTGATCTCTGCTTAACATACAAGGCCATGTCAAACCTTGAGCTGTTGGACATGCTCCACTTAAAGAAATCCCAATCCCTCAGAGCCACACACTCCAGGGATCTAAACCTTGTCATCACAATGAACAAAGCATGCTGGAGGGATAGATTCCTGACCCAGAGACTCCCCATACTCTGGAATAGACTGCCCATACATGTCAAGCAGATCACCTCATTGGCCCTCTTCAAAAGGAACCTTAATGATTGGATGGGAGATAGGAGATTCACCCCGGGGATCATGTCAGTCACCCTGCTCGACAGGGGCCCAGAGAAATAAATATTGTGGGAAGAAATATCCAGGGAATTGGGAATTGTTATAGCTAGGCTTGCATAGGCCCTAGGGCCGATAGCCTAGTACCAACCTATGAACCTATAAAACTAAGCCTGCACAACAGGAAGTACACACTCAGGGCTTATATTAAATAGGATAGCATAACCAGGGTTTGAAAGGATATTAAATTACTTCCAGAAAATGTGGCGATTATTTCTAAACAAAAAAAAAGAATTAAGCAGTATGAAGGGATCTACTCAGATTTCTCTCCCAACCACAGCTATCATATTTCCATAGGATAACAAACACATGGAAAAGGCTTATTTTCATTCAGTACTATCACTCAAGTCACTACAGTGAGGTTTTTCACAGGATGATGGCCAATCTAAAAAGGATATCTTCAGTGTTAATTACTCCTTACAACTATCTGCAGGTTAGCAGCTATTTAGAATGCTTTTTTTCCATTCCAACATCTACATACAGTTTTGCACTGGATGGCAGACACTTGCCAAACACCTGTCTTCAATCAAGACACCCAGTCCTAGTTTTGTACAAAGTAGTCAGACCATACCTTTCAACTGTCCAGAAATTCTCCAAATGTTCAGATTTTGGCTTCATAATTTTGGATTATTCTTCATAAAATTTGTACTTTTTTTTTTAAAACACAGAGGATTAAAGTCACTAAATAATGACATACATTTCAGTTTCAGAGTTCATATTCTTCAGAAAATTCATACTAACACAAACATGGTTGTTCTAGCAACTTTCTAAGTTTATAAGTGCAATATTTAAAATCTCTCTCTATTTTTTGGGCATTTGTCGTCACATTTTGTAGGCTTTGTCCATATTATTTGTGCTAATGGGTTGAGAGGTATGTGAGCCTAGTAGAGAGATAAAGCCCTAACTACAGCTCAGTCATCCTGGTTCCAACTGCAGCTTGGGTGGCTGATGAAGTGGCACGGAGGGCATTTGTCAATGAAGTTCCCTTAGGGGAAGCATGGTCCAAAGAGGGTAGTTTCCCTCTGACATAATCAATGACCTTGTGAGGAGGAGCAGGGACTGGTTAGAGCATATAAAACAAAGCCTCTTCAGTATGGATACAAAGATGGCTGAGCTCCCAAGATGTCCATAGGATCCATGACTGCCTCCAGTAATGCTGTAGTAAATTCAAGGGTAGGACATAAACTGGTATACCTGTTGTGAATGAGGGAAATTGAAGGTCGGGATGGTTAAATTATGTCTCAAAGGTGACCAAAAATAATTAATTGAAACAAAAATGTAATCTGAACTTTTTTTTTTATCTTGAGTCCCATTAGCTGCATACAGGTGTGCACAATGTGAAACACACTTACAAAGCATCTGCCTTCTTTCAAAACAGCTGATTCTAGTTTTATTTAGAGCCTCTAAAGTAAAATGTGAACCTTTTTAAATTGAATTACACGTGCAGCATGAGTGCAACAATTTGCCAGGTAAGATTAAGTTCACATATTTTTTAGCAGCAGCCTCCAGTAGGGCAGAATGCAGGGTTGGATTCCTTCTCCCTCCATTTGCATACTTTAAGTACGTCACTTAACCAGACAATGGTCCGAGGTATTCCCTAAAAAGGAACATTTGTGCCCAGTAGGCATACCCACTTAATACAAAAAAAACAAATAAACATTTTTATATTTATTGTTTTTAGGTTTGCACAGGGTGACACACATAATGAAAATGTTGTCTTTCAAGCATTAGAAGAGCTTGCAGTTTTGTGCAAATGAGCAGACACCTAGACAACATGTTGCCTTCAGTCCCCAAAAAAGGTACTTGGAGTTTTCAGTAAGACAATAGAGACTTGTAAGAGGCTTATTTCTAATTGCAAATGACCACTACAGTTTTGGTCAGGACAACAAGGCCTTTAAAAAAAAACAATTGTCTTTGATTCCAATAGCTTCTTACAATCTTAATAGGTTGTGACAGACTCATATACATTTTAATAACATATTCTTACAGACCTTAAATAATCTAGCACAAGTACAAAATAAAAGAGTAAAGTCCAACTCCACACCATGCATAATAAAGAAAACCAAAAACAATTATAAAAAGGGATAAAGTACAGAAAAATATGCATAAAAACAGAACTCAAAATGCCTTCCAGCAATTTAAACAGCTTCCAAACACAAAGGACCAGGTAGCAGAGTGACTTGAAAAATCTGCTTTTTTAATAATGGTTTAGTGCTTTTGTCTATTTAGAAACATAAAAATCTTCAGAACCATAAAACTATACAAATGAAGCAAGAACATTTAAAAATCTTAGCTCATACACACCCACACTTAAAAAGGCCATCAATTACAATGTAGCCAAAGCCCGCCAAAAAAAATAAAGGTTCAGTACATTATTTTCTGATAAAAGAGTCAAAGACTGTCTATAAACATAAAACAGACTACAAAACAAAACTTAAATGGTAAAATAAAACAATATTACAGTTATGATGCTCTAAACTTTAATTTACTAGAAACAGGCCAGGTGAGTTAGATGCATCCAAACTTAACTGCCAAAACATTTCCTTGTGCAACAATCGGTTTTGCCAGTCATCACCATAAACAGAAGGGAATATTTTTTTCTAAAATATAAAGCTTAAACTTAATAAAAGTCCTACAGGAAACAGCATGCCTGGCTAGAGCAACAGCTAATGGTCAATGTAACATTATATAGAAACATTCACCTGTCATGTCTTGCTGCCATTTAGAAGTGGATGGATCTGTGCAAATAAATTCAGACATTACACGTGTTGTTTGTAAGGTTATATATGTAATGTTGCATGGTAGCATATCATTACACTTACAATGGTCATCATCAGCGTGTGTGCCCCCATGTGCACAGTGCAATTCTGCTACTGCAACACACAAATGACAATACATGAATATGCATGCAACAACAATCAATACCGAGTTACTCTATATACAACATTGTTATGCAAAGTAACATATACATGTGTGGCCTGGCACACCTGCTTCTGTCCCGCTCTGGGCAAGCAGCACTCCCCACTTGCCATATGCAAGGATGCAAGAAACTGTGTGAGATCATCTGGGAAGTCAATGGTGGGCCACCATTGATGGCATCCCTTGACTTGTACCAGCGTAACCTGTTGGCTGTACAGAGGATCATCTCAGAGCATTGCTGTTGACAGGTATCCTAGGATCTACTGTGACCTCCATCAACATTAGTCATGTTGGTAAGGGTGGTCCACACTTAATTCCTCCAAACCGTGTTTCCTGCCAGTCAATGGAGTCTCTATTCATCCTGGCACTGAGCATCTATTATTATTTAATTTTCCTGTAGAAAAAAATTCTCACCCCTAGATTTGTTTGCAATTTGAAAGACAGTTATATACACACTGTTAGGTTAGTGTGGGGTCCCACATATGGAGATGATTATGTTGACAGTTTATTTCAATTTACTCTTTCTGCATTCTTGTGCACTATAAAATTATATGAAATAGTCGCTGTCCTATATAGTAGTGTGACATATAAAACGACATATGTAATATCGCCTCACAGTATGAGGTTCTCCTGTTCGATTCTCGGCTGGAGCACCTTCTGTGTAGAGCCTGCATGTCCTCCCCACGGTCAAGTGGCATTCAAAAGACATGCATGAATGGGTGTGCCTTCGTTGAAGGTTGGGCGTCGGGCTGGCACCTCAGCACCCTAAAAACCTACTGCCAATCATTAGCGGACCATAGTTCCGATGTGGCGACCCCTAACTGGAAAAAGCCGAAAGAAAACAACATGTAATATGAAAACAATGCCTGAATACATAAGACATTGGACAGCATCATAATGTGTGATATCTGTATTGGTGCTATGTGGCAACAGAACCCATTACAGTGAATATGACAGCAGTAGAAGGCCATTGTGCCATTCAATCATTATAGTCTTCATGCACTTCACATTGACATACTACATCATAACATATACATAATGCAATAATGTTGGGCGGCTGTCAGACACATCCTGTATTGTCAGTTGATATTATGCAACATAAGCCTAAACAGAAAGCTGGTGGAAAACAAGCAGTCTTATTAACCTGAACTGTTATACGTGAATAGCTTATATCAACACAATCAATAGCGGGCAGTCAATCCTATCCCCATTTCATCTGTATGAGATGAAATTCAGTGAGAACTACTACTATTTTACTATTAGCAGAAAGTATCTGTGCGGCAGTAATTGAACTTAAGCATACCACAGACAGTACAAGGAAACCAGTCATAAACACAGATATATTTTTATTGAGGCACTATTTATCATAGATGTTTTGCTAAATATCGGTGAACAAATATTCATAGCATAACCACAACTACATAGCAACATACAGATACTGTTGAAATATATCTGTATCCGTAACTGCACCACAGAGTGCACAGAATCACCAGCAATATATAGGAATATTTTGTTACTGCATCCTATGCACTGATCACTGTTGCTCTTTAAATTTATTTGCACAAGTGCATATGTGGAATCCCTGCTTGTTAAACATGCAGATGTACCCTCCTGTATGCATACAGGTCAATCCTACACCCCTCCAGTAAGTTGTATACATTTTTTGTATTCCAGATAATTTTCCCTAAAAGCATCAATTTAAGCATATACATGTACATTTCTAAGGAGTAATAAAAATATCCTACTATAGCAATGCTAACATTTGCAACATTACCTTTCCAGTAACCTGTGAGTCAGGTGTACCAACAAAAGTAAGACCAGCTATATGCACACAGATTTTAAGTCCCATTTGTGCCATACATAATTAATGAGGTTCATTAAAATTCAAGTTTTTGGAATAAAACTTGCAGGTATCTGCATAATTTCTTGAAATTTGGAACATTAGCCAATAGCTCAATGTTACAGGAAGGTGCTCCATGTAAATACCCAATAGGTATTGTTAAACAGAACCACATGTAACATGTATATATAGCTACAATGATCTGATGGCATCCTGTAAGCATCACTTTTAAGTTGTGATTTTTGACACAATTACAGATCAGACCTTTGTACCTGTGAACTGAGTGGGACATCAGTGAGCAACTTTTGGAAATTTATATCTCCTTATTATCATTGACATGGCTACTGTGAGGAGGCCTTGTCTGGGTACCCCAACTGGATCAAGGAAGAGACTACCCAGATGGTGACAGACCATCTATGCTGGAGTGGAGGATCAAATGAGAGCCAGACCATAGAACTTCACAATGATCGACATCTGGATCAGGACTATGAGGGAGCATTGACATTGAACAGGAATCTATCAGACTGCAGTGCAGGTTCACAATCACTGCAATGACTTGCATCAGAGAGATACTGAGGATCTTTGCTGGAGGGTGACTGATGTGTGGATACGGCCAGCAGATGCCTACAGTAAGTGTCATAATACTACCTGTACCTAAGTCACAGATATAGCTGTAACCCGAATATCAGACATGTCTTTTAACTCATTGTGTAGCTGTTCTGACAATTAGCTCATCTAGATAATCAAGAAGGCCGAATGGGTGTTTGTTGTCTCAGTATGTGGGCTTTCATTGGCAGACTGTTTCTAGCATGCCCTTTGGTTCAACATGGGTTGTGCTTCTGCCTACAGTAATGTTGATGATTTAGTTGCAACATGCTTTCATCCCGTGTTTTGGGATAGTTGTGCACTGTTCGCATTTTGCAGTGACATACATTGTGATTGCTAAAAAATGCATGTAGTGCCAACAGTACTGTATGTGTTGTCACTGTGTTTTTGATTTCCATTATTTCTAGGGCGTTATGTTACAAACTGTGTTATGCATACCATGTCATGGCATGAAGTAACCTGTTGACATTCTCTGATAGATATAGTTGCCTTGACATGGGCCTCTATTGAAATCATCTATAGCTATAGCTAATAAGATAATATGTTGTGCACATGAATATCTACCCACAAGCCCCAACTGTTTTTATTATACTCCTTATACAGAATTCTTTTCAGCCATATCAACTGAGAATGTTGTTTGATGACACCTGAATGTATGATGATATACCTTTCTTTTCGTATGCAGAGATCATGTTAAAGGCATAGTGGTTAATGTCTGTTATATTTTAATGTGCATATCAGTTTGTGTTTCACAGCAGCCATGCTTTTCACAGGAATGTGTGGCCTGATAAACCTGTGGCTTTCATTGTTATGGTTTGGAATCATGACCTACACTGCATAAGGTGGTAAACTCGAATATGAGTGTAACTGATTGTAATGTGCCATACTGCATGTTATCTGCCTGTGCACTGTAGATATATTATATACTTTATACAGATGTATGCATGCAAATTATGTAATTTCTTTATTGTCATGTGATTCACCTTGACAGAGTATGGGATGTTTGGACACAACCATCAGATGTCAGAGATGAGCACATGCCAGACCACTGCCAGAGTCGTCGGATGACTATGATGGTGATGATCATCATCATCATGGAGATGATGCAAGTGATGAGGAAGAACATGGACATGCACATGCAGTCATCCCTGCTGCACTCAGAGGAGGCGCCTCCCACCACCACCACTACCACCACCAGATGATTTTCAGGACCAGA
>NC_056739.1:1824292841-1824352841 GCF_019279795.1 Protopterus annectens
TGGGCTTGTAGAATTTCTATAGCTCTCTTAATGCACAATCGGTCTCATGAGACTCTTTTTATGAATTACTCAGTGGCAGTGACTGCCAGACAATGTACTAATACTGCTGGTCAAGTCTGTTTTACGCCAACATATTCTACATTCACTGAGGCATATTTGCATACAGTCTTATCCAGAGCTTTTGAGCTGATATTGGCAAAATGCACCAGATTAACTATTATGAACAAATATGGCACAAGCTAATTATGAAGGAATACTGCAATGTAAAAGTGTGGGAACAGAAACGTGGCAGTTAGAAAAGCAATCCAGGGCAAACAGTTCAGCCTTAGGAAAACAAAAGAAATGGGTGATTTTTTTAATCATGACTGTTGCTAGAAAAATGCATTTAAAGGGTCAGATGATATATGAGCAATTTATAAGAGATTATATAAAATATGTAAGCAGAAGAGTTGATGGAACATGCATCAATAATATTTGGAAGAGATAATAAAGTCTGGGAAATATTTAAGATTGAGTTTTAATACAAATGTTCTGAGAAATGAATATGAAAATTATATATGGTGTGTATATAATGACGATTTAAATGTCTATAAAGACAATTTTGGTATCATTTTACTAGGTGGTGTTTTTATGATATGCAAATAATGAAAAATTATTAAATAAGATGTGGGCTAGTGATCGTATTATATGTAAAATAAAAAAAATTGTTAAGAATAAATTTGGGAATGATATGATAAAATGTTTAATGGTTAAGTTACAATGTGCAATGGATGTGCTTTTTGGCTTGTAATTTGTTGTACATATAATCATATAATTTATGAATGTTTTAAATAAATAAAGCTCCTGTTTTTTTTTTTTTTTTTTTTTTTTTGGCATTGCTTACTTCAGCACTTCCCCCAGAGAAAGACAAAGAATTAAAGCAGGAGGTCATGAAATACAGGAGAGAAATTACATTTTCTGAACATAAAGTGGAAGAACTGTTATTGTTGAATTAGATGGATCTCAGGTGGATATAGACAACCTGTTTTTTATATATGAGGAGTCTGAACCATCCTAGAATCAAATTCATGTGGCAAAGATTAATAAAGCAAAGACTTGCATTTGGTGCCATGTAAGGAGAGACCAGATTGGTACGATTGGTAAAATGCACAGCAATGCCAATGTGTCAGTGTTGTAAGACACTACAAGACTATTTATTTTGCTAGAGGAACTGAAGCAAATAGAGCAAAAAACAAGGAAATGCTTATTTTAGTGTCAAGTCGAGATGTGGGCATCACCATACAGATTTGAACAAAAGTCTATATGAAAACCTGTATTAAAGAGGTGAAGCTATTTGTATTTTCTTACAAGAAACAAAATCTCTGAGACTGAGTTACTTTTGTGTATGGTATTCTGAAGCCAGTGTTTCATAGTTTAGAAGAATTATCCACAGATTATTTAACATGATTTCTCTATTTTAACTGTTAATGTGGATCTATCACTAATTTGTTATAGGCATTACTTCAGTCATATTAATATAAAATTCCACTGCAGTCTTTAGTATGTATGTTTACCTTAACTCTTTTAATTGTTCACTACTGCAGACATTTTGATATATGACTCCTTTACAGTTTTAAGTGTGTTTACCCTAACTCTTTTAATTGGTTTACCACATCAACTTGTACTTGTTAGTGACTTACTTGTCATTGCATGGGGGATGGTTTGTCTACATTGCAGCCTTTATATATGATTTCCACCTTGTAACATTCATATTCTGAAGAAGTTCCATCCACTAATAAAGGAACGAAAGTGCTAAATACCAGTTGGATTGTGTGATGGTTTCTTTCTTAATTTGAAGTATTTTTTTTATTTTAATAACTTTCTTCAGTTTTTTGGTTGTTTTATATATATATATACATATATATATATATATATATATATATATATATATATATATATATATATATATATATATATATATATATATATATATATATGTATATATATATATATATATATATATATATATATATATATATATATATATATATATATATATCTGTGCTTGTCCATTTTTTAATTTTGAAATATTAAAATCTCGAGTTTTGATATACCGAACTGAAAACATCAAGATTTTGGTATCTCAAACATGAAAAGTGAACCAAAAAAAAAAAAAAACAACTAAAACAATGTTTTTGCAGGGGGGGGGGCCCTGTACCCCCCCTACTTTAATATACCAACTCCGAGATCTCACTACAGTGAAGAGAACGGTAAGCGGAACAGGAGCATTACAGTTCTCTTCACTATAGCACAATCTCGAAGTTGGTATATTTAAGCAGGGGGGTGGGGGGTGCAGGTGGGTTGCCCCCCTGCAAAAACATTATTTTAGCTGTTTTTTATTATTTCTTCACTTTTTAATTTCGAGATTCCAAAATCTCGACTTTCTGGGATTGGTATTTTGAAACTCGAGATTTTGGTTTGTTTGTTTGTTTGTGTCTTTCGGCTTTTCCCGGTTAGGGGTCACCACAGTGGAACTCCAGTCCGTTAATGATTGGCAGTAGAGTTTTTATGTGCTGGCTTGCCGGGCCTAACGCACAACCTTCAACAAAGGAATGCCCATTCACGCATGTCGCCACACAGAAGATGCTCTAACTGAGAATCGAACGGGCAATGTATAACTGTGAGGCGACAACGCTACTGCAGCACCACCATCGCAGTATTAAACTCAAGATTTTGGTATTTCGAAATTAAAAAGTGGACTCATATATATATATATATATATATATAGTATTATATTTGATAATTATAATAAAGGAATCCCTAATCATTTTAAGATCGTCCATGGGATTTTTTATATTATCTAAATTTGCCACCTCTACCTTAGTAGGAAACATTGCTTTTGGCATCTTATCTGAAGCGTGTTAACTCAGGAATGTAGCAGCTTCCTTATGTTAGGCTATATAATCAGTGCTGGAGTATGAATTCAATAGCATTATGATCTTTCCCACAGTCACTGGCTAGTCTGCCTTTTGTTGAGCCATTGTATTGAGAAATAGAAATGTAATGGTCAGGAAAACATTTAGAGGGAAAAATAAGAGTGTAATCCATTATAGGAGATGGAATAAGTAGTCTGCAATAAACACATAACCATGCTCACACACAGACAGACACAAATATATACATAAAATATTATGAAAAACTTAAAAAAGTCAATCATACCAATTTGTGGATTTTCATATGTCATCTAAACAGGTCTACCTGAAAACACCGAACTCTGACAACGCCGACAACGAGATAACCGACACCAGAAGATCGACAATGGAGATGACTGATGATTGAAAATCCTGACGCTGAGAACACTGACATGTTAAGGTAAGTGTGTGATAGTGACGGATGTTGGGGTCAGGGTGCGGGTAAGGTAAGTGTGCAATAGTGACAGACTTTAAGGTTAGGGGCGGGTTAAGTGAGTTAGGGTTAGGGTGCAGGTAAGGTTAAGTGTGTGATAGTGACAGACTTTAGGGTTGGGGCGGGTTAAGTGAGTTAGGGTTAGGGCACAGGTTAGGTGAGTGTGCGATAGTGATGGACCTTAGGGTTAGGGTTTGGGTTAAGGTTAGTGCATAGATAGTTGTGTATGGAAGGTTTAGTGTAGGCTTGTAAGGTTTTTGGTGTGCTTGTGTTGTGTGTGTGTTTTACGGAAAAGGTATTTGTTTTGTTTTGTTGATTGTCGGGATTGTGGTTTGTCAGGCATGTGAAGTTTCATGTTTTTGAACTGGTTTTGTGCTGTCGGTTATCTCGTTGTCGGTGTTTTTGCGTGTCGGTGTTTTCAGGTAGACCCCATCTAAACACAATGGCTTTAAATTTCCTTTTGTTTCATGAACACTTTTTTTCAGGAAACTTTGCAATCTCTCTGACTGCTTGATATGTTTAAGAAGATACATCCCAAAGATGGCATTGTACTCTTTTACTGGCCAGTATGCAATATAGAGGAGACAGGACTTCTACTTCTATGGCCTAGAAGAAATTACTGTTGTGATCACCTGTACCAGATAGAAGGATTTCTTTCATTCATAGAAGCCATTCATAGATTAGTACTAAACTAACTGCCCTTGTGAGCCATTTTAAGCTTAGCCAATTATCCCTTGTGAGACTCAAACCCTGCACCTTGTGTTTGTAAGGCAAACACCTTAACCATTAGGCCACCCTCCCAACCCTTGACTACTGTTGCAACATGATGGTCAAAGGAGAGGTAGTTATCTTCCCATGTTCCAAGGTTTTTTACAACATCTTCATTTTTAAGTATGGCATTTTCTACACTATAAACAGAGTGAAGGGTTTGCTTTCAAAATACAGCAATATTGGATTTTTTAGAATTTAGTTGTAGCCCTTTTTCAACAAACCAGCTAGCGGTATGATAAGTTCACTTTGTAGCTTCTACATATTAGAAAGGGATTCAAGTATAACATCTAATTTTGTAAGCAAAACTGGTTAATCAGAGTTCCTGCTTTTGATATGGAGATCATAACAGTACATACCAGATACCAAAGGTCCCAGCATGGGACCCTTTGATATGCCATCAGTTACTTTCATGCTCTCAAAGGACACAGTTGCCACCCTCACAGTTAAGTCAGTCTTAAAAAAGTCAACACAATGGTGACAGACAAAATCCCTTGATGAAAATAAATGTTTTGTCCTGCATAGTTTGCATTATTGCATTATTGCATTGATTTTGGTTTTAAACTATAAAGTAATCTAAACCACAAAGAGCATTATCTGAAGTCCTGTTGTGTAGAGTGCAAATGACAACTGGAGCATTGTTTTTGTCTTTGAGAAAATATGAGAAGAACAGATCTCTGTTCTGTTCAGATACAATGCTTTTTAATATTATTTCTTTGCTAAATTGGAAAGGACAACAAGAAACCCTTTCTGATATTTGTAAGTAGCCTCAGAACTTTGTATTGGTAAAATGAGTTAAGAAAAATCAAGATGCTGGTAGCTGTTAAGATTATTTATGAAAATGATTATGGAAATCTAACCAACAAGCAGAATGCTAGTTACTCGTGCAACAGGTGTATTTCATGTCCAGAAGAAACCTACTGCAAGTCACGTTCAGCTGACTTTCAGTCTGGGATCCCTTCTCCTCCAATGCCTTCCAGCATCTCATAGTAGCTATTTGTTTCTCACTGCTTACTCTAACGGGTAATGGAAGAAGACTCCACAGGCTGTATTTAGTCAAATTTCACATATTGTTAACTCATAAAAACAAACCAACAAAAAAGTCAGAATATGGAAAAGACTGAATCCAGAAATGCAAAACATTTCAGAGAAATAAAAAAGTGCTAAGCACAGTGTCTCTACTAGAAAGTCCATAAATCAGGAAAATGTAATTTTTATATTATTTTCAAAAAATGCATAGAACTCTGTCAAAACATAATATTTTGAGATCAGATTTTTAGCATACCATCAATGGATCGCACCACTAGCACAATCTAAGCTACAACACTAAATTTATGAAACCCAAATCATAAACATGAAAAGATGTCTGCAAAACAAAATTTACAAATGGATCTGCAAGGCAGTAGTCAACATTTTAACAGTAAGGTCCCTAAAATGACTACTCTGAACATTTCATACCAAAACTCAACAAAACTGAAAAGTTATAATTCTGCACAACAATAAACTTATTAAATTGAATAGTGGAAATTATTAAAGTACATTATAAAAATATAGCTATCATACATAAATTATGAAATGTAAAATTCAAACACCGAAAAAAATATAAATGCCCATTTTAGACGTGAGATAAATCATTTGTAGTGCATGTTGTAACATGCTCTGGTATTATGTCACTCCATTTAGACTTGTGCTTTAATACGTCCTAGGATGCAATAATGTTCTTACAATGCATTCCCTCATGTCTTTTTTATACACTTAACACATTTGCTACTGTGGTGTTAAACCCTAAAAATTACTCTTTTCATACGCGTCCAAAAGAATGTTTACATCATTGCTCTAGAGTGCTGAGTCAATTCAGCTCCTACATCTTTCACAAATGCACATTTACATACACACACACACACACACACACACACACACACACACACACCCACACACACACACACACACACACATACAAGGAAAAAGCATGCCATCTCATTTTTTTTTTGCCCTTTTATTATAGAAAGAAAACTTCACATTGTAGTATCCCATCACCTTGTGCTTACTTCATGGATCAGCATGAAGCAAGAGTGCATTGATTTAGTTTCTATCATTCCTGTCGAAGAGGGCATCATTAAAATAACTTGTCAGTAATCCTAATGACCGCAAGCAAATCTTCAAATCTGGATGTATTTTTGCATTCCATCAGCGCAGGTTATTTAATTAACTGATCAACCTAGATTTTATCTGTTCTGAGCCAACATGAATGATAATCATTGCTGCTCTTGTTTCATCTATTATCTCTGTATGCAGACTATTGGCAGCTGCTTTATGAGAAATGTGGACTGAAATTAATCACAGGTTTATTATGGAACACATAGAAATCCTGTAACCACAATTGTCAAAGCATGTCATATGAATATGTTAAATTCCACAGAAGCCAAAGTTGAAACTCTTCTTTAATAAAATGGATAAGAAGATAGTTCTTAACTTCATATGAATCATGCATAGTACAGCTATCTATGGTATTGCTTTGGGGCAATGTTTAGTGGCAGAGATAGGGTTAGGGTGACGGTTAGCCCATATTAGTAATGTGGACACGGGAGCTTTGCACTACCTTAGGAAAATAAAATCAATACTAAAATATTGCCACTACACAAAACACCTTGGACATACAACATGCACAATAACACAAACACACAAACGCTTGCTCACACTCACGTATACATATGAATACACACAATTTATGTATATACACACACGCACACACGCACACACGCACACACGCATACACACACACACACACACACACACACACACACACACACACACACACACACACACACACACACACACGTGCAGCTCTAACTCTAAACCTGAAATATTCATACATACAGTTCTAGGATCTGCCCCTTGCCTAACCCTTACTCAACCCTAATCTGCTAACCCTCTCACACACACACACACACACACACACACACACACATACACACACGCAGGCATGCATGCACACATGCTGGCACGCACGCACACACACACACACACACACACACACACACGCAGGCATGCACGCACACATGCTGGCACGCACACACACACACACACACACACACACACACACACACACGCACACTTTCTCTTCTGTTGTCTCTGCTGTTAGTTGGTAATTGCTTCGGTTTGCTCAATGCTTCTATTAGGTGAGCAATGCTTCACATTCAGAGTAACTTATTCATCACTTTGCAGTTCTCTTCTGTGCTTACCTTTTCTTAGGACAGTCTTTTTTCATGTAGCCTGTATGGGCAGTTTCTATCTTATGTTGTTGTTGGCTCCTCATTTGTGACCATTTCCTTTATTGCGTTACCATATTTATTTTTACCATCAGTTGTTTTACCTCTTACTGCTGAGTTGCCTTCTACTGATAAGTACTGCTAATAAGACCTATATTGATGGTGCAGCAAAAGTCTGTTCTCTTGTATGTTTACTTGCTAATTCCACTGGCTTCCCTGTATACTGTCTAGCTTAGTACAGCAGATCCAATATCTAGGGTTAGCTTACTGACTTGTTGAATATGTTCTACCATTGTATTTTCAGCTCTCATTCTGTTTATTTTGTAGTTTTCAACTTTTATTTTCACTATTTGTCTCTTTCTATTGTTCCTTTTGGCTTTGCCCAGTTTGATTGCCTTCTTCAAACTTTGTGTGAGATTCAAATCTAGGTGTGCTCACTTTAAATCACTGCAGTGCAGTACCTATCTGTTTTTTTCCATTTCTTCTTTCTTTACCCTTTCTCTATGCAACATCTTGTTAGTGTTGATATACCTCCATATTGAGAACATACAGGTTTTTTGATGGTTCTTTCAGTGAGTGCTAATAAAGCAAAGTAAATTGTCTGAAGCATTTTTCATTGACTGATGAGTTTTCTCTTTTTTCCACTGTTAAGCAGCCTTAGAGTAGGTATATATAAGTGTGGGGTATGTGTGAGCTGTCCCCCACATGAGGGGTACAAAGCGGCATTATCCCTCCAAAAAAAGTTGTTTAAGGCATTTTTTTCTATTAACACTTGGTGAAAGAGTTGTCAATTTGTCTGCGTGAACTTACATATGTATTCCTCTGACGTTTATCTGCTCATGTCATCGTTTTCGAGTATAGGTACCCCAGTTTTTCACTCATCTCAACTTCAATGATGTAATCTTCCTTTCTGCACACTTCTGCCAGCTTTCTTCTGAACCTGACTGCTTATCCAGTTTTCCTTGTTTCCTTTTCCTCACTTCTGTCTTTTCCCAGTACTATTCCTTTTTTGGAGTCTTGAATCAAGAGCAGCAGTTCCTTACCTACTCCTTCCTGTGGCATTTCCACTTAGTCTTTAGTTTCATGTTCCTTTTGATGCTGCTGCTGTTTGCTGGTACTCCCTACCCAACTGTTTTATTTTAATTAGTCATTGTGGTGACCAGCTCCTTCTGCTCTTTTATCTAATTGATAGCCATTATGCCTGGCCTTCATAGGTTTCCCCAAATGCTTCAAAACTGCTTATTATTTTGAAACTCCTCATGTCCCCTATTCCCATTGCCTTCTTATGTGCATTTTATTTTTTTTTTTCATTTACAACATGCTCTGGTTTTCTTTGCAGTTACAAATAATCTCACTTACTATGCTCTGAAACTTTCGCCTCTTTTTTTTTTTAGTTTTTAATATTAAAAATCATCATTAAAGTTCAGCATTACATTTTACCAGGACCATACTGTTAAAAGAACATTAAAAATCAGCATTAAATTATAATAATAAAAAATTAGCTTGAGCATACTATTAACACGAAGTGTATTTGTTGTAGAAGATAATCACAAAGAAAACATCCCCTTATTCAGTGCATTTACAAACTGGCCATGATGAAGCCTGGGGAGTCCCTTATTTCTGAGCTCCTTTGATGTTTTGTTTTGCACTTCATTTTCTGTTTTTCTATTCAACATGATCCAGATCATGCGGTCTTAATGATCTTTCCTCGTTTTGCTTCCTCTACACTGTGTTTTGGGATATATAAATGACACTCTTTAATCCTCAATCCATTCAGCCCATCTGTGGTCATTGTAGTACATGCATTTGTCATTTTCTTTCCTACTTGATATTAACAGAGAACAGTTAAGACTTCTCATTAATCTCTATTCTTTTCTCCCCTTCCCATTTTCTAGATTCATCTCTATAAAGGGTCTCTATGATTCATGAAATTCTGCACCATTTGATATTTTTGCCATCTGCTGAGATAATTTTGCTAAAACCACCTGTAATATTCTCACCTTTTATAGCATCTTTTAATTCTGCCATTTGTATTCACCACTACTGTCCTTTGCCGGGGATCCAGGCTCTTTTCTCAGGTTTTTCCAATAACCTGTTCCTGCTAGAGTGTTGAAACTCTCAACCTGAGCGGCCATCTTATTGAGTTCCTGTCACAAAGTCTTCTGAGCAATACGATTTCCATTGAAAGTGAATCTGTCCTTATTCCTTTTTACTACCTTCTAAATGTCCTACTACTTGTTTTCATCCATAGCTTTCCGGAAAGCTTCATTGATTTGGCTATACTTTTGCCCATAGAGATAACCTAGTTCACACTGCAGTCACAATGAATTCCTCTCTTAGCAGCAATGTTTCATCTTCTCCTTCCAGCTATTCCCTTTTTCCAAAAAAACCCTTACAAAAACTTCCACTTCCCAAATGAGGCCATATATGTTATTTTATTATTTCTTTACTGGGATAGTGGATACATCCAAGTATACCCATTTAAGTCAAATTGAAGTATACTTCAAGTATGTTTCAATTACAGTGTAAGGTCCATATGGACAATTTCAACAACAGCCCTGACAATACATAATTTGTATTTTCCATCTAAGCCCTTGCATTTCTTCTAAGAATGGCATCCATCATATTTTTCCATGTTTCCTAATACCTTCAATGAAATGTTATAACACTCATCTAAAAATCTAGCTACATATCTCTTCCTCAAGTGCAGCTGGTCCATACCTACATTTGGGTAATCTTAACAGATGACATTACTGTTTTCCTAACATTCATTTTGGTTTCCTGCAGAACAGTACCTAGGTCATCTTGTGTCCTCTGTAATTCCCTAAACTAGTGCCCGCTCAAAGCAAAGTTAAAGACGAAGAAGAAGAAAAGTGAAGATCTTCTCAAAGCTGAAGACCAAAAAAAAACTCTCTTCTGCTGTGAGACTCCACCTTATTTACAGCTCTGGTTTCCTGCAATAACACTATATCTATTGATTCTCTCACTAGTTTTTAACATACTGTCTTACTTTTAGTGGGTGGAGCACCCTGATACATTTCATGACATCAGCAAGCATCTTTCCACATTTGATGAATTTATTCTTCCTAAACTTTAAAAAAAGGTTTCTGGTTCGCTATGTTCCAACTAGTTCCATTAGTTAACTGGCAAGTTCTCATTTACCGGTTTGCCTTTAGTCCATTAGAATAAGCTACCTTACCAGGTTTAGGTAGGTGACCTGGAGGCTTCACTTAGGAGGTTCCCAAAATAACATCCTTTTTAGTAAATATACTCTATACGTTGAACTGCTTTTACTTTTAAAAGTTGTATTAACTCTTACTTTATTTCATTCTGTTCTATTAGTACAGTTCTATAATATTTATTCCTTGTTAGCACCATCAGCATTATATACCACAGCATGTTATTTTATCATGCATGCTGTTTAGTTAATGCAAGAATCTAATATTTAATAAATACACAAACAAGTAATTCAACTAATAACTAAATAAATAAATGTACTCTGCTTAGTTAACACAAGCATCTGATATTTTTAATGAACACAACAAAATAAATAAATAACCTTCAGTCCTTTCTAGTTCTCTGTATTATGTCCTGTCCTTCCAGAGTTCCACAATGCACCCTTCCCATCTGCATCACACAGTATTGATGTAACCTTTCTTTCAGCCTACCTTCTCAAAATACAATTGCTTCAGAAGTGTAATCAGTTGTATGCCCCATTCCAGAGGATTCCTGATTTCTTCTTCAGCTTCCCCCAAGGCTCACCTACACATGCATTAGGTGAAATTGCTCGCTTATCAGTAACCAACAGAAAAAAAGATGAACAGCATAATGCTGAATACTTTTTAGCATAGGAAATTATTGCCGGTGTGATTTCTAATTGTGTGTTGGCACTGATTTGCTTCTTTAGCGAGATGTCTCCCTTCGTTGTGTTGTTGCAATAGTGGCGTTGGTATACATAAGCATGGGGTTTTGCAAAGGGGAGGAGGCAGCCCACTGCGAAAAACATTTTTTTTTGCTCTTTTGGAATGTTGATCTTTATGAAGTCAGCATTTCATAGTAGAACCTTCCCAGAACCATATATATTAGCCACTGCAGTATATTCTATCCACTAATGGGAGCTCCTGGTTTCATATCTAACTTCATATGCTCTCGTACTCCAAACTTTATTTCTGCATACAGGATGTAAAATTATCAACTCCAATGTTATTGCACCTTAAGGCGAGGGCAAATGTTAATCATAACAATATTATTCCAAGGAAGAACACCTTCTAGCTAAACAGGTTTTAATTTGGCAAATTGATGCATTTGTTAACACTTTTGTTATTCAGCAGAGGGGTGAGAACTAGAGGGACCATTTTAAGTGATGACCTAAACTACAGGGAGAAATTGCATCTGAATAAACAGTAAAATAATCAAAAGGACACATCAGTGTATATTGTGCTGTATTGTAAGAAAAACTCATTATTGTCAGTAACAGTAGAAAGTCAGAAATTATGAATGATGATCCAAATAGCAAATGCATACCAGAGGAGAACAAATGTTAGGCAGCACTTTGACTGAGAAGTTCCTATGTGACACTTTCTCATACACTAAAACCAAAACAGTTTCACAGTAAAAATTTACTTTATTTGTTCTTTTCTTTGGATATCTCGCTAAATAGGGATTCCACTTTCAAATACACTAATTCAACTAAACAAAATCAGTATTATACTTTCTCACATACAGCAGAAATAATATAGACTGTGTTTTTACAGGACAATTCTCTTGTTCCCCCACACATCCACATACCTTAAAATGTATAATATCCAAAAATCCTTCAATGTAAGGGTTAATATACATCAACTTTCTGTTCCACAAGCTTACTGTATTAAACAGTGTTTTGTTGACAAGACACAGGAAATCAGTGAAAGCAGTTTGATGATTCCGGCGCCATCAGTAGAATGGTCAACAAGCAGTGAGGAATCACTTTTCTCTAGCCTTCCTTGGAGAAACACCTGTTCTAGTACAAAATCATTAATGTAGCCAATAAATACAAATTCAAATATGAATTCCTCACTTGATACAGCCTACTGATTTCTTACAAAAAGTTCTTACAAATGCCAAAGCATTACAGTCAAACTGTTAAACACCACCCCACCCCCATACACAACAGCACACATATGCACAGAAATGATGCACACAATGTTAGCAGTTTTAATGTCAGCAGGAGTATACATGGTTTAAGAGGGTACCGGTGAACTAAATGTCAAATGGAAGGGTAGAAAAAGGGGCAAGATGGAGAGTTTTCTCACAAATTCAAAACAGCCTTCATTAACTACAGTGTTTCTTTTTGTAAGGAAATAGTTTACTTTATATGCTTTGTCTAGAAGAATCAGTATTTCATTCTGTTACTGTTTTTATTACAGCTACAAAAGAAGTTACTTGCATTTAGTTTCTTTTCTTAATATTCCCTTTAGCACTATTCTGTATTCTCAGCTGACTGCACTACTATGGACCATTGAAATGGCTCTGAGGTTGTTTCTATCTTAGCCATCACTTCACAGGCGGTAACTACATATTTAATGCCCACCCTAGGAAAAAAAGAAGCAACTATTCAATGAACAAGATCTAATCTTAAAACTTTACTGATAGTATGTTTTCCCACCATCAATACTGACCCAAACTGGCTAATCTTCAAAATACACTTGTCCAAACTCTAATCCTTAATTATAGCTCTAGCATAACCCCCCCCCCCATAATAATCCCCCGTAATGATCACAAGCATAAACTACTTCTAGACAATCACCTTTCCAAAATCCCCTCAGCAGGCAATATAATTGTCCTAGCTGGCATTAACATAAATGTACTAGGTCCCATGAAAGCAGAGATATTATAGCCCTTCCTTGACCTTGGTCTCACTTAATTAACTTTCCTTAGTGAACCACTACTTATTAGATATCATACATAATCACAAACATCATTAACCTTCTCAGTAATCTCTAAACACCTTACATTGTGGATAGCTGCATCTCAACTTTCACTACCATGATGCCTGTCAAAGCACCTCCCCAACCTTACCTAATTTTAAATAAAGCCACAAAAGAAAATAGAGTCATTATACACTGACCTAAAAAGTACTGACTGTTGAATGACTCCTTCCATCCCTCATCCCTTTATTGTCATTTGCACACTAACAGTGCCAAAACAAACATTAACCAAGAATAACCAGACTTTTCAAATCTATCCATAACCAGTGCATCACTAAAGTATTGCATAGGTTTATAGGTTTATAGCATATTACTAAGCTAACAGTTCAAGAGCCCTTACAACCATATCCATTATTACCCACATTTAATATAATTTTCAATCCCTAAAACCTAGAGGATGGCTTATGTTTGTGCCTATGCCTTTTTGCATTTTACAGACTGTTCCTGTCCATCAGGGACATGGGTGCTACCTCAGGAGTGAATTTACAATTCCCCATCCATTGATGCAAAATGGATTTGAATAGTGTCAGGAATGGATTCTGCTTTGCGTGAATAGGAAGCCTGTTCCAGAGAAGGAGTAATCCCTGAGACACATATCTGTCTTTCCAGCATGTTTTGTTCATGTCACAGAACAAGTTTGGATCATTGGATTAGATGACCCTCTTGCAGTTTGTCTTGCAAATGTTTAACAGTTCCTTCTGGAGTGGATTTGAGAGTGCCTTGTAGGTTAGGTATAGGTCACCCCTTAATAGTCGGTATCAGACAGAGAAAAGGGATTGGACTTTTAATATATCTGCATAGGACATATTGTTTACACTCTGTATTTTTTTTTTTGTAAGGAACCTCTATGGCCAATCCAGGTGTTACAAATGCCTGGTCAAGTACATGCCAAAATATGTACTGTACTCGATTATTGGTCTGATGAGGGCCGAATACAGTGGGATTATAACTTCCTTGGATCTAGATGCCATGCCTTTACTTATATGCTGTACCACATAGAACCACTTCCTCACCAGTGAAGACACGTGGCAGTCAAAGTTCAGGCTACTATCAATCTGTGTACCTAGATCTCTCACCTCTGAGTCCACTGTTAGGGGTGTGCTATTAATATTTTCATTTGCAGGGGTATTTGACTTCCCAGAGAGTATGATTATACATTTTTTTGCATTTAGTTTTATACAATGGCTCTGGCACAAATCATTTGTCTGAGTCAGACCCTTCTGAAAAATATTTACATTATTGGGGGATTCAGTGATTGCCCCCATCTTGTAGTTGTCAGCAAACTTAGTCAGCCAAAGGCCTTGACTTCAGAAAAGTATATTTTGAAGAGATGATGTCCAAGCCCTGAGCCCTGTGGCATACCACTAGTAACTGGCCTCTTGTTGGATCTGGATTCTCCCACTCTAACAGCATGTGTCCTCTCCATGAGCCATTTGGCTATCCATTTGGTGATGTAGAGATTTATGTCCAGTTTTGTGAGTTTTTCAATAATACCCAAATGGGGAATTGTGTCAAATGACTTAGCCAGGTCAAGGTAGGCAGCATGTCCTGTTTTACCGTCATTCATAGCTATAGTGACTTTCTCAAAGAAGTCCACCAGATTGAACAGGCATGACCTGCCCTTAACAAAGCTGAATTAGGGTGGGTTCAGTGTTTGAAGATTTCCTATGTTGTTATTTATCAGGTCAATGATTATTCTTTCTATGGCCTTGCACATAAGACTAGTCAAACTTATGGGCCTGTAATTTTCTGGGTCTGTTGATAGTCCTCTTTTATGCAGAGGGATGATTGTTGCTGTTCTCATCTCACAGGAACCAAGCCAGTCTGTAGGCTGTGGTCAAATAGAGACAAATAGAGATCATAGTAGGCCTAATACGTCATGTTTCAAGCTATTTAAGAGCCATCCTGGGATATTATCAGGACCCATTAAAACTGTGTTTTTAGCTTTGGGGAGTGCAGTGGTGACCTGTTTTTTGGTGATAACCAGTTGAGGAATGGTGGAGAGTATTTCTTTAGGGATATCTGGACATGATGGGAAGGTAAAATCTGAGCTAAATATATTGGCCGGCAGATTTGCTATATCTTCTGGAAGACTATATATATATATTTCTGTGAATACCAGGTCTAGGATATTTGTATCCCTACTAGTAGTGTAGACTAGCTGCTCCAGGGCATTTGCATGGACAAAGTCTAGAAATATTTGAGCCTGCATGTTAGTGGTCGTGTATGCTTCCCAGTTAATGTATACATAATCATCGACACATATTACCCAAACTGCAAATATACCGAATGCCCTAAACCATGAAATTCAAAAACTCGAACCGTCATACTTGTCCAACCTCACCACGCGCTACATACTACCTACCTACCCAAACAAATAAATAACCCACACACATACACTTAACAAAACCCTACTTCTAACCCTACACTAAACCTTACATACATTACTATCTATGCACTTACCTTAACCCGCATCCTAACCCTAAGGTCCATAACTATCGCACACTTACCTTACAGAGCTATACCGCAGAAGGGCCAACCATGATGATTCGACATTTTGGATTTCGCGCTACAGGACGATTGGTGTTTTCGCTGTTCGATGTATACGTGTCAATATTTCTGTATTTGGGTAAGTGGACCTTCGCGATTTTAATAGGGAATCATTGAAATCACCCATGAATATGGTATTGGGCTGAACTGTAAGTGATCTAGTAGATACAGATATGATGTATGGGTTTGCTGGATCATGGTGGGGGACCTGTAACTAGCAATGATATATTAATGGATTTTTTCTATACTTAGTTGAACATGGAGTAGTTCAAGCATGTCATATTCTTTTCCAGTCTTGAGGTGTGCTTATCCTTTATTTAGATGGATAAACCTCCAAGTTTTGCCTTTTCATGTGCAGTGGGTGATCAGAATGTGTGAAAGGCATTATAGCTTTGCACTGGGGGTGCTTCCCATGGCTTTGAGCATGTTTCAGTAATTGTACAAATGTCAGCATTCACCAGGGTGAGAAGTGCTTCCTGTCAGTGTAGTTTCTTGTTGAGACTCCTAGCTTTGAGCAGTAATGCATTTATTTTATCCTGAGTAGATTTTGCTATGTTGGAAGGCTTGACTGTTTGGCAATACCTAAAAAAGGTACTATGGGGTCGATAATGTTTTGTCTAATACCTGAAAGTCTAGTGGTGACAGGTGAAGACCATCCCTGGCAAAGCACCATGGCCTGTTGATCATGTTCTCCCAGACTGACAAATATTGGACCCCTTTGGAATACCACCAGTAGCTAAGCAAATTATTTAAGTTGATCATGTTTTGTTGGTATTCTGGCATCATTCTTGGACACAATAGGATGCTGCTCAGTGCTAGGCACACACCAGCTTGTAAGACATATTCTGAGAGCTTAATTATGTCTCTATTCATATAGTCCAAGGAGGCATATCTCAGGTCATTTACTCCTGTGTGGACTATGACTGAGTCAAAATGCCACTTGGGGTTTAGTGACCTGAGTGCTTGCATGATTTGGTGAATCCTGGCCCCTGACAGGCAACTAAATGTAATCTTTAACTTATCCAGCCTGGTGACAGGGACATCAGTGTGTCTCGCAATGGATTCTCCTATAATGAAAATAATGGGTTGTGTGGTGTTACACCTTATGACTTGATGGTTGAGACACGATGAGACATGGCTTTAAGTGTTGAGGTAGGAGTTGTCTTGTTATGTCAATGTAGAGTTTCTGAAGACTGCATCTGAGGGACCTTTGAGCTTTGGGTAAGTTACATGTGAGCACCTCCGGATATGTTGGTCTGTGTGTCTGGTCCTTTGTAAGTGCGACAACTGTTGTCTGTGTGTCACTGACAACCTGTTTGGTGTTTTTGTGTCTGTATGTGAGAGTCTTGCCTCCAATGGCATTGTGTAACTACATTTCAAACATACTGTATTCATCTATTTCAGAGTTAAGTGGTTGTCAGTGTACATAAGGCAATTACTACATTGCCTCAGGATGCCCATGTCCACCAAGCTAGATGCAGAAATAGCAGGAAAATGCCTATCCATGGCTACAGGTCCTTAATGTTTGCTTTAAAAGGGTATAGCATGGGGTGTGCTTGCAACTGGAGATTGGTGCTTATTTAGTGTAATCTACAGCTAACCTATCTGGTGATGCTGCCCAGCTTGCAAACCACTTGCTCTTTCAGCAGCGATAGTTCTACGTGCTGTAATAATGTAGTCTAGAGCTAACTAACTGTGGCAATGCCACTCAACATGCAAACTAGCTGACTGTTGAGTAGCATGGGACTGTGGAAAATTTCAGAGGTACTTTTTTATAGGTAAAAAATACAGCCTCAAATGATTGCATATATATAGGGCACCACTAATTAGTGCTGAACAAAGAGCAATGTCTGGCAAATCTGAGGCATATGTAAAAGTAGAAATAACAAGTTTTAAATTAAGTATGTTCACAGGCCAATCAAGTAAGTACACAATAAGCTTTCCACCAGCAATTCCAGCTCTGATAGGTGAAATTAGCCCTCTCTTGCTACAAGACAGTAGACTTTGATGCACTTAATGTAAAATTATTGGTTTTGAGCCCAAGTATTAGAGAACAACAAAACTCAATGCCTAAAAGCACTGCAAACAACAGATACTGTGAATTTAGAGTATTACAAGTATAGAACAGCAGCCCTTACAGCAGAAATGGAGAACATTGCTTCACTCTGTGCCAAAAAATTAACTGTTGCAACAGAAGGACCACAAACTGGTTTAGTATAAAAAACGTTTTAATCTCCGCTTCCGTAAAGAAACACTTCATCAGAAAAATCTGAACCAACAATATACACTGTATTTAAATACAAACCAATTAACAATGAATAAAACCAATCAACAACTTAACCCTTTAACTTCCATTTTTCTAAAAAAAAACATTTAATATTAACATGTTCCTTCAACCCAGGGGTAACGTCTGCACCTAATCTTATCTGCCAACTTACTTCCCTAGTCTCAATTTCATTTTTAAAGTTACCCCCTCTTTTATCTATTGTGACTTTTTCAAGAATTGTAAACAAAAACTTGTTAACATTTCTACACACCCTTGAATGCTTAAAACGTGCATTATTTTCATCCTTTTTCTTAATGGCTCTAATATGTTCTTGTATCCTGTCTCTCAGCCTTCTTGTAGTCATGCCTACATAAAATGAATCACAGGCTGAGCACAGGGCAAGATAAACTACTCCAATTGTACCACAACTATATCTTTCTTTAAAGTCTATGGGCCGGATTTACGAAAGCTTGCACGGAGTGCAAGAAGAGTGTAGGAGCTCACGGCGGCAATATGTCTGCCGTGCGATCCAGGTACAGCCGGCAGGGGCGTGCACAAGAGCTACTAAAGCTAATCTTGCACGGACAGCATCATGGTATGCAAATTACCTCATTTGCTGCTGAAAGCTATGCAAATGAGGTAAATTTGCAATCCAGGAAACACTAACCTGTCCGTGGAAGATTAGTGTTATCTGCAGAAATGTACTCTGTTGGTAACGGAGTACCATTCTGCAAATAGCTAAACAGAGCTATGACAGCTCCAAATAAAGGATGCATACAGTTGAAGAAGCATGCCAATGGCCAAATATAAGGCCATTGGCATTTATAAATGTTTAAAATTATTAAAATCTAACTTTTTTTTTCCCCGATCTCCGATGTTTAAGTATAGCGCAGCACTGCACAAACGTGCGGTGCTTTAAAAAACAAGAAAATAATTTAAAAATAGCCAAAACTAGGCATTTTTCACTAAAAAGCTTATCCTGCCATGCAGGTGAATGGCAGGCTGAAGACAACATGGCCACTGAGTAGCGGTTGCTAAGGGGGGGGAAGCTCAGTCTGAGAGATGTAACCATGCATTAGTAGGCAATCCTATGCAAATGAGGATAAGGATAGTAAATCCCAATTTTGCCCATCACATGAGCCATGTCCCAAGAGTGTAAGTGTAGGAGTAAGTGAGTAGTAGAGTAGAATAAAGGCGACAACATGAGGGGGTATGTCAGAAAGGCTGTAAGCTAATTGGAGCACAGTGGCTTGTGGTTGCCCTGAGTTGCTCAAGATTGCAAGAGGCGTGCCTACAGTTGCCTATTTGAAAACCTGAAACCAAAGGTGCACACTGTTAAAATATCAGAAATTTCTTGCAAACATGCACACAGTGTGTGTACTCGTGTGCGCGTGTGTGCTCGTTTTTGTGTGGCTCTGCCCCGGGTGGAAACAGAAAGGGAAAAGGAAGGAAAAGAAGCAGTAGGAACTAGCAGAGCTGCCAGGTGAAATATATCAGAATTAGCCAATTACACAGGCAGCAGACTACTCCATCCCAGCCCAGCACTTTAAACTCTGCAAACAGCATTCCCCCCTGTTTTTCCCCAAGAACTCTGCAACACTGCAGTATACAAAGAGGGAAAGCTTAAAAAGCTTAAGTCAGACAAAATGTTAGGGGCTGCTCTTGCTATCATAAACCAACATGTGCAAGGTGCTGAGGGTGGTAATGTTGTGAATGCTGCTGAGCAACCCACAGTGAAGAGACGGAGAAGAGTGTACAGACCCAGGTTAACCTACCAGGGGCTACATGAGCTGGAGATAGTGGAGCGCTATAGGGTGGACAAAGACCTCCTGCAGCAAATTGTTGAGCTGTGCCAGCCACGCCTCACACACAGAACCAACAGAGGGGAACCCATCCCAGTGGATACCAAGGTATGTGTTGGCATAAGAATACTAGCTGCAGGTACCTTCCAGAGACTAACTGGTGATATGATGGAGATTTCACAGGCATCAGCATCCAGGATACTGCACCAGTTCCTGGATGCCATGTCAGCACATGTTGGTGAGCACATATATTTCCCCAATTCCTGTGAGGCATTGGCCAGCAATATGCGTCTTTTTCACCAAATAGAAGAATACCCTGAGGTAGTAGGTGCAATAGACTGCACGCACATATGCATCAAAGCAAAACCTGGTGAGCGTGGTAGGGTCTACATCAACCGCAAGGACTTCCCCTCCATCAACTGCCAGGTCATGTGCGATGCCCAGTGCATAATAATGAATGTGTGTGCTGGCTGCCCTGGAAGCTATCACGATTCCCACATCTGGCATCTGACACAGCTGTACCAGAGATTTGCCAATAGGGACATCCCTGGTGGTCAGCTAGTGGGGGATGCTGGATACGCACTGGAGCCATGGCTGATGACACCCATCAGAAATGCACACACACCTGAACAAGAACTCTATAATGAGGCACACACACAAACAAGAAACATAATTGAGCATGTGTTTGGGATGCTCAAGTCATGGTTCCGGTGCCTGGAAACATCTGGTGGAGCCTTGCAGTACTCACCAACTACATGTACCCAAATTGTTATGGTATGTGCCATGCTACACAATATAATCCTGTGGAAACAGCTGCAGCAGGAACAGCATGGGGCAGGGCCAAACAGCCCCCCACTATTGCCAAGGCCTGCACAGGCACAGTGTGACTCAGAGGAGTAACAACCTGAGCATGCCCCAGTAGGCAGAAGGAGGCGTGCCCAGAATGCCCTGGCCTTGGAAAAGAGGCAATGCATAGCACATATACTGACACAGTAGGAACCCTGGAAATGCTACCTCTCTCTGACTTGCACATACAGTAAAAGGGATGCCTAACTTGACACTACCTGTTTAGGGAGTGTACTATGTGCATCCAACATAGGCAGCCCTGCAGCACCACCTGAGGCATGAGTGCCCTATTTTAAGCAATATAAAGCACTGCTAAGCACATTTTACCAGTACTGAGCATATTTAAATACAATTGGGCATAGCTGCGCACAGCGCTAACTAGCGCAATGTTGGGCAATGTCGGGCAAAGTTGGGCAACGTTGGGCAAAGTCGAGCAAAGTCAGGTAAACACACTCACACCTGCTTTACTGTTCCTTAACCAGTCAGGTCTGTCCAGCAGGAAAATAAAAAGCAGTGACAGGGCTCGAACTCAGGATACTGTGCACTATAGTCACACTACTGAACCACTAAGCAATGACAACATTTCACTGGCACAGACACAACTTAAGTCACTCACACATACCAGTTGGGGGGATCACATACCTAACAGTCACAGCCAGCAGGACAATTGTAGACAAACGCAAACATAAACAAATGCTATATCATGCCCTCTGAAGAGGCATATGAGTAACCTCCCCCCAGGCCTATGCAGACAGATAACAGCAGGCCAGGCAGTGTGATGTGGGTTGGGTAGGCTATGAAGTCACAAACTAATATGAGTGTAATTGGAAGTTAAGGTCTGTAGTACAGTGGTATGCCTCAAGCCAGTATGATAGGCAACAGTACAGACTAAAATTGAGTACCTGACATAACAGTGCAGGCCTAGCAAATGTGTATAAGTGTCAGGTGTACCCCTCATCCTATGTACACCCACAGTAACAATCAGGTGTGCCCCCCCCGGGTAGAAATCTACAAATAATAGCTGTCTACCCTGTATGTAGAAATGTTAATAAGTCTCTGCAAATTGACTCATGGAAGCCCTGCAGGCACAGTGTGCTTTCTGTTGATGTACAACACAAAGGTGGGCCCGGAAGTAAAAAACAACTTGAATTTTCACACACATATATAGTATATATATATATATATATATATATATATATATATATATATATATATATATATATATATGCCCATAGTGGGCATGCTCACACACTTAAACAAATTTAGCAAATGTCAGTCAACAACATACTGAAAGGTCATACTGAACATGCTCACACACTTAAATAAACAAAGCAAATTTCAGTCAGCAACATACTGAAAGGTCATACTGAGCATGCTCACACACTTACACCATGTCTGAGTACAGCAGTGGGCCACACATATCTGCCAGTTGCAATTCTTACTCCAGTCACATGTCACTATTCACCAATCCTGCCTTGCACACACAGTGATATGAAAACAGACCCATATAATATATTGGACCCCCGTCATAATCATGCTATGTAATACAAGTACTTACGTTGTTCAAAGAAAGTGAAAATCCAAAGAAGATCAATAAATCTCCGATCAGTATCATCATTATCCAAGCCATATTCTGGCAAAAATATTGCCAAATAGTCCATAGAGAACCATGAAGCTTTCTTTAGCTATGTCATAAATATCAATGTAAACTCATATATGTTTTGAGTCAGTGCAAAGTGTAAATGAATACATGTACATGACTGACATTGCCAACATCTTGTCAGACAGGTTCATACATATTTACCCCCCTCTCACTGACAAAAGGGCCCATTACCATACCTGGAGATTGTGAAAACCCAGAAATCACATATACTATGGTTAAACAGCTCTATCCAAACCTAAAAACATGGTGTCTATGGGATGATATGGTGTCCCTGGCTGCGTCATATGTGAACTCCAAAACAAACAGACCCTGCACCTGAACAGTCTGTTGAGACTAACCCTCTGTACAGGATATGAAACTGTTGAATGGGTTACAGCAACATTTGGCACACTCCACAAGTGCTGGTGCACAACAGACCATGGGAACTATTGTCTTATAAGCCTAATAAGCCTGATCTGCAAGGTCATAGAGTCCATCATAATGGAACTCATAAACAGAGCTATTGGGAGCCTACAAACACCCAACCCTACCCATTTTGGTTTGGTCAGGGGCAGATCATGGTCCCTAAACCTGCTAGACAGTTTTCAAGGCAGTTACCCAGGACATACATCAATGAAATGAGCTCCACATGGCCTACATAGACCTTAAAAAGCCCTTTTCCAACATCCCACACACATGTCGTATCCACAAAATCAACAACCTGTGCATAAACACGTATGTCATCTGATGGATTGCCAACTGGGGCACAGAGGTAAGAATTGTGGTCTCCCTGTTTTACTGTAAGCTGGTAACAACTGATTTCCCACATGGCTCAGTCCTGGGACCCTTCCTGGCTGGTGTATACTTTTCAGAAATACAGTCAAACACACGAGGGTTATGGTTAGCAAAGTTTGTAGATGACCGCAAAAAGGTTGTCATAATTGATGTTTGGGACAACAGAGACATCCTTAAAAAGGGTCTCAGTCAGACAGATGTGGTGTCAAAATTATGGCCTTGAGCTACAGTCATTCAAATACCACATAGGTGCCAACACACTAAATATGGAGGTAATAATAAGGGATCTATGGACACATGTGGATAGTCATCTCTACTTCCAGAAACACATTCACAAAGTGGTTAGAAAATCATGCTATGTGTTCATGCAAATTGCCAAGATCTTTGCATGTAGGTCAAAGGAGGTTCCCTCTACTCATCGGTCATCAGAGGAGAGGCTGGACTCTGCCCTTCTAGCTGGGAATTTCTGGTTAAAGGCTTATAGTGCCTGCATATTTGAACTGTTTCTTACTGAAATTGGTACACCTTGTTTGCTGTAGCATAGACTAGATCCAGGCCTGCTGAATCTAGCTTTATTTGTATGCTTGTTGTTTGTTTGCTTGTTATTTCCCTGAAACACTAATTCCACCTAAAACGCGGCTTTTCAGCACTTCTGTAGATCCCTAGTGATATCTGCATTGCTTACTGTACTTATTTCCTTGTTTCACTTGAAAGAAAGTTACTGTTTGTCATTTTTGCATTTAAATTACCTGTAACACATTGCATTTAAGTTACCTGGCACTTGCTCACTAAAGCAATTATATAAGTCAGCACTAAAATATTAAAAGCACTACACCCTCACAAACTCCCCTTGAGTACCTCGTTCCCCATCGGCCCTTTTTTTTCAATTATAAAGGAATTCCCAATACTATTCTAGCATGTCCAAAGGTCAGTTGTCAATCTCCTCTCCAGTCCAGCTGGTGAATCTGGGAATCTTGAGGCAATGTTACAACTGCCTCATGTACACAGACAACCCTCTCCTCCTCCCAACAAATTCCAACACATGTGAGAGATGCAACCATATAGCCATACTGGAGGCTAAGCTCTCTCAACTCAGTACTGGTGAAACCAGTCAGGAGGAGAAGGAAGCCACACTCACTACAATTCCAGTCTCACATAGACCTACCATGACAGCAAACCAAACACATAAACACACAAAAACATACTCGGAGGGTCTAAATAAAAATATGCCTAAGCAGCAGAGACCTCCAAAGCAGACACCCAAGCAACCGCTACCCCAAAACAAAACATGTGCAACACATAGCTCACAAAGCCAGTGTGACGAACAGTCACAGCCCTTAAGGCTAAACAACACACCTGATACACTTGTAATAGGTGACTCTATCATCAGGCACACTGATGTCCCGCTCACCAGGCTGAACAAGGAGAAGTTCACGGTGAGCTGCCTGTCAGGCGCTAGGATCTGCCACATAACACAAGCACTCAGGTCACTGCAAGGCAAGTACAAATATGACTCAGTCATTATCCATGCTGGTGTGAATGACCTGAGACGTACCTCCCTGGACTACATGAAAAGAGACATAGAGGAGCTCTCTGAGCATGAAGCCAAGGCCGGTATGACCCTGACCTTGAGTAGCATCTTACCCTCACCAAGAATGATGCCATAATATGAAGACAAGATGATCAATTTCAACAATTGGCTTAAGTATTGGTGTCATTCAAAGGGGATCCAATGCCTGTCAGCCTGGGACGACATGCTCAACAAGCCACGATGCTTCACTAGGGATGGCTTGCACCTGTCACCCCTAGGCTTTCAGATATTGGCAAAGGCTCTTGCTACCCCCATAGTACCTTTTTTAGGCAAGGCTCAAAAGACAAACCTACCTCCATAAGTATCACAAGGGATAAGAAACTAAGAGTAATGCTACTCAACGCCAGAAGTCTAAACCTCAAGATGCACACACTCAAAACTCTCCTTAGCATGGAGAACATCGATATCTGTGCAGTAACAGAAACCTGGTTCAAGGCTCCCAAGAGCACTCCAGCACTACCAGGTTATACCTCATACCATGCTTTTTGGCCCCAAAACTTGGACCGAACCACAAAAGGAGGGGGAGTATCAATATTCGTCAAAGATACCCACACCTCCAGGTTGGTGGCACAGCACGAAGCATCAGAGACTATCCATGTGCAACTAACAGTGGGTAAAACTGCCTTCCAGTTTATAGCCTGCTACAGACCACCCTCCCAAACCCAGGAACCCCACTCAGCCTTCCTGAGAACACTGGAAAATATGAAGGTCTCTCCAAACACCATTATATTGGGCGACTTCAACTACCCAAACATAGACTGGGAGCATTACTCTAGCTCCAGCACCCTAGCCCAAAGGTTCCTAGAATTTATAAACTCAAATGCTATGGAGCAACTTGTTACCACTCCCACAAGAGGGGAAAACATACTGGACCTGATCATCACCAACATGGGGACTCTATGCTCCAGACCAGAAGTGTATCCCTCACTGGTAAGATCAAACCATAAACTAATCTCGCTGCATATTCACATCCTGACTCCACCCCCTGCCCTGAAAACCACAGTGAAAAACTTCTCTAAAGCAAATTTTACACTCCTCAAAACCAAGGTGGAATCCTTCAAAGCCCCCAGGCCTGTGGAAAATATGGCCCAGACTGCAGAATCCTTTATAAACGCATTCTATGAACACCTTCAGGAATGCATGGATCATGCAATCCCAAATAAAACCAAGACCCAATCCTCCAAAGGCAGACGTCCTGTCTGGTGGACCCCAGCCATAAACAAACTATACAATAGAAGGAGGAAGCTACTACTTGATAGAGCAAAATCGCAAAAAGGGAAGACATCTCTGATCAGTATTAGCAAAAAACTATGGGCACTCATAAAATCGTCTAAGACCAGCTTCGAGAGAAAAATTGCACAGGACACTAAGGATAATCACAAGGCTTTCTTTAGTTATGTTAGGAACCTGGGTGGGAATTCCCAGATATGCTCAGAATTATTCCAAAATGACAAAAAATACACCGAACCCACAGACATTGCCAACATCCTAGCTGACAGGTTCAGCGCAAACCCCCCCCCCTCCCCACCAAATGGGCAAATATCTATCCCGGCAGAGTGCTGCCCCCCTGACATCTCAGATGCTCAGGTAAGAGCTGCCCTCTCCAAAGCAAAAAACACAGCATCAATGGGACCAGACGGTGTCCCGGGCTGCGTCCTACATGAACTCCAAGAAGAGCTAAACCCAAACATAAAACTACTGTTCAGTCTCAGCCTTACTACAGGATATGTACCCAAAGAGTGGCGTACAGCAACAGTGGTCCCTCTCCACAAAGGTGGTGCCTCAATGGATCCTGGAAACTATCGCCCCATAAGCCTGACTAGCTTGGTCTGCAAAGCTATGGAAAGGATCATCATGGACCTCATAAATAAAGATTGGGGACGTACAGACACTGGATCCTACCCAGTTTGGCTTTGTTAAGGGCAGATCCTGCCTCTTAAACCTGGTTGATTTCTTTGAAACAGTCACCAAGGCCATTGACGAGGGGAAGGTGGTCCACACAGCCTACCTGGACTTCACAAAAGCCTTCAATACAATACCCCACTCGGGCATTATAGATAAGCTCACCAGCTTAAATATAAACCGCTATGTCGCTAGGTGGGTTGCAAACTGGCTCAAGGACAGAATCCACATGGTTAGAATTGCTGGAGCCATGTCAGACTCCAAACCAGTTACAAGTGGCGTCCCACAAGGCTCAGTCCTGGGACCTCTCTTGTTTGGTATATATTTCTCGGAGGTACAGGCCAACACAGAAGGTCTGTGGCTGACCAGGTTCGCAGATGACTGCAAACTGGGCACCATAATCAACTCTCCAGCCAACACAAGCATCCTCCAAAAGGGCCTCATAGAAACAGACAACTGGTGCCAGAGCCATGGCCTCAAGCTAAATGCCAAAAGTGTATAGTCATCCCCTTTGGCAAAAACAAAGTGCCCACAAATTACCACATAGGTGGTAATCCATTAAGTACAGAAGAAGTAATTAGGGACCTGGGGACCCAAGTTGATAGCAATCTCTCATTTGACAACCACGTGGCCAAAGTGGTTAGAAAAACATTTTATATAGCCCACCTAATCATGAAGGGATTCACATTTAGATCATGGAAGGTCATCGTGCGTCTTTACTCATCCCTCATCAGGCCCATAATTGAGTACAATGTCCCTTTTGGGATGTACCTTACCAGACATCTGCAGCAACTGGAAAGACCCCAAAAGTACCTCACCAAGAGGATCAAAGGGCTCATACAGATGCCATATGCTGCCCGGTTAAAGAAACTTCAGCTCTACTCAGTGGCATACTGCCTGCTGAGAGGCGATCTGTGCCTGACATATAAAGCCATGTCCAACCCGGAATTAATGGACATGCTGCACCTCAGAAAATCCAAATCCCATCCAGCTACGCGCTTGAGAGACTTGAACCTCGGCACTGAAATAAATAGGACATGCTGGAGGGACAGATTCATAACCCAGAGGCTCCCTTCACTCTGGAATAAAATCCCAGTCCAGGTTAGGCAGAGTCCCTCATTGACTCTCTTCTAGTGGAATCTTGATGAGTGGATGGGAGATCGTAGGTTTACCCCGGGTATCACTTCTGTGTCACTGTTAGACAGAGGCTCAATATGCTAACCTCAAAAAAGGGCATAGCAAAATTAATTTAAAATGGGTGGCGAAAGCCAAACACACTCTGGCTAGGCTTATAAATGCCCTAGGGCAGATAGCCTAGTATGAACCTATGAACCTATGAATCAGACCCATCAGAGAGTATCACGGCACACTTGCGATAAATCTGACTAGACACCTTCAGCAGCTGGAAAGACCACTGAAGTACCTCAATAAGAGGATTACTGGCCTCAAACAGTTGCCCCACTCAACAAGACTGAATTTAACTCAATCTGTACTCTGTTGCATACTGTCTACTCAGGCGATCTCTGCCCAACAGACAGGTCCATGTCCAATGCAGAACTGATATACATGCACTATCTGAAGTAGACCCAAGCTCACTGTGCCATATGCTCTAGGGATATCATCATCACAACAATAAATAGAACATATTAAAACAACAGCAAGCAAGATGTATATAAAGAACATCAGTGAGTATCAGAGTGCCAGCTACCTAACCCAATAAAATTTATTAAGTTTTTCCTTTTCTTTCTCCTTTCCAGCCGCCAACACAGTTAAAAGAGTAAAAAAGTAAAAAAAATAAAAACAATATATATAAAACAAAAGTAATAATCAAATCAATTAATTAAACTATCAATCAATCAGCATAAATTATATATTTTTAACACAGTCTCTTAAACAAGACATTGCAGTTACATTCTCTGTTCATTCTGCAAAAAGTCCCAAATCAAAATCAAATCCTTTTCCTTTTGTCTATTTTTTTTTTTTATATCAACATCATTATAATATAATGGGGAACATGTTCAGAACAGAACTTTTATATTCTCAATATTTCCATGGTGTGTACTGTTAAAAATGCTCAGCAATAGGACTAGTAATTTTATTATTTTTAACATCTCTAATATGTTCTTTATATCTATCTCTAGCATTCTTTTTTTTTCTCCATATAGTATTTGTTACAATCACAGAATATGACATACACAACACCTTTGCTCATACATGTATATTTGCCTTTTGTATCAAAAATTTTGCCATTTATTTTATTCACTTCATTTACAACATGTTTACATATAAGAAAGTAACACAGAAAGTCGCAATAAATATGGGACTGAACAGGAGAGAATGTTTTTTGTTACAAAGTACACTAACTTCTCTATGATTGGTAATAAAATCATTATGGAATATTGGAACTTTATTAAAAAAGATATAACATCACTGAAAAATATAAAATTAATGACATCATATAGAAAGGGGAAAAATATACAGGACTTTCTGATACACAGCATTTATAAAAAGCCTTGTACTAATGAATTAAATGTTCTGAAGAATTTGGGAACATTCCCTTGTGGAAAATGTGCTATATGTAAACATGTTGTAAATGAAGTGAATAAAATAAATGGCAAAATTTTTGATACAAAAGGCAAATATACATGTATGAGCAAAGGTGTTGTGTATGTCATATTCTGTGATTGTAACAAATACTATATTGGAGAAACAAAAAGAATGCTAGCAGATAGGATAAAAGAACATATTAGAGATGTTAAAATAATAAAATTACTAGTCCTATTGCTGAGCATTTTAACTCAGTACACCATGGAAATATTGAGAATATAAAAGTGTCTGTTCTGGAACATGTTCCATTATATTATAATGATGTTGATAGGCAAAAAATATGTTAAGACAAAGGAATGCATTTTGATTATGAAATTTGGGACTTTGCATCCACATGGAATGAACAGAGAATGTAACTGGCAATGTCTTGTTTAAGACTGTGACTTTAAATATATTTAAGCTATGTGATTTGATAGTTTAATTATGTAATTGATTGATTACTTGTTTTTTGTATATATTGCAAGTGTTTTATGAGTTTTACTGTTTTACTCTGTAAAGGCTGTTGGCCGAGGCGCTAGAGAAGGAACTGTTCAACGAAATAAATTTTATTGGAAGGTAGAGCTGGGACTCACTGATAGTCTTTGTTGTTTATATAAATAAATAGAACATGTTGGAGGGATACATTACTAACTCACAGTCTTCCCTTGCTTTGGAACAGGCTCCCAACCTACATTAAGCTGAGTCCCTCACTGACACTCTTCCAGAGGAGCCTTGATGAGTGTATGTGAAACTGAACTGTCACACCATGGATCACTTCATCAGCTCTACTACACAGTGGCCTAGAGAACTTACCCCATGTGTGGTGATAGCTGTACACCCTGACCATACTAATATATGCCTTCAGGCAGATAGCCTATTACCTACCTGTGTACCTATATATATATGTAGGGGGAACACAGCATAATAAGCCAAAGATGGATGGGCAGAGATGTGTGTAAGAGGGTGACCATGACAGAGAGCCATCCAAGACTGTCCCACCCAGCACACATCCCAATGGCACAAAAGACATGAGGTGCACATCTCACCCACTGTACATAACAACCACCAGTATCTGTAAGCATTACAGTGTATGTGGTCCATGTGCCTGCTGTACAACATGACTGTACAATGAAGTACACATCTACTATATGTAGACATGTACCTGTCACATAGGTTCATAGGTATGTAGTAGACTATCTTCACAAAGGCATATATTAGCCGCTGACAGCTGCACAGGTAAAAACCACAGCTTTCACCACCCCATTGGGTAGTCTCCTAAGCCCTAGTTCTAATAGTTAGTACCCTAAGCCCCTTTCTAGTGGGGCTGCTGATGTGATGCCTAGTGTGAATTGTCTGTTTCCCATCCACTCATCAAGGTTCCTATTGAAGAGTGTCAGTGAGGGGCTCTGTCTGATGTACATTGGGACTCTGTTCCACAGTAAGGCAAGTGTCTGGGATGGTACTCTATCCCACCAGCATGTTGTATTTATTGTTGTGATGAGGTTCATATCCCTGGAGTGTGTAGTGTGACTCAATTTTGTTATCCGTAGATGGAGCATGTTCAACAGTTATGTGTTGGACATGGGTCTGCATGTTAGGCAGAGTGTGCCTCTGAGTAGGCGGTATGCAACGGAAAACAGATTTAGTTTTACCAATTGTTTTGCATAACACAACTGTTTGAGGCTAGTAATTCTCTTGGTGAGGTACCTCTGTGGTCTCTACAGCTGTTGGATATGCTTAGTTAAGTACATCCAAAATGGTGCATTGTACTCAATGATGGGTCTGTTGACTTAAGAGTAGAGGGCCACCACTACCTCTTTTGATCCTGATGCAAACCCTTTGTTGATTAGATGGGCCACATAGGATTTTCCTAATCACTTTGGCAACATGGTTGTCAAAGGAAAGATGACTATCTACTTGTGTCCCCAGATCCCTTATTATCTTGTAAGTTTTTAGGGGGTAATACCTATGTTGTAGTTTGTGGGTACTTTGTTTTCACCAAAGGGGATTACTATGCATTCTTCCACATTGAGCTTGAGGCCATGATTCTGACACCGCATATCTGTCTCATAGAGTCCCTTCTGGAGAATATTTGTGTCATCCGGAGAATCTATTATGGCAAACAATTTACAGTTCCCAGCAAACTTAGTCAACCACAACCCTCCTGTGTTGGCATGTACTTTTGAGAAGTCTATACCAAGCAGGAGGGACCCCAGTACTGAACCCTGGGGGACACCATTTGTTACCGGTGTAGAGTCTGACATGTAGCCAGCAACTCTTAATTTGTGGGATGAGAGGATGTAGGGAGAGGTGTAGGTATCGTTGATGAATATGGATACATCCCCACCCTATGTGCTATGATCCAGGTTCTGATGCTGGAAGGTATGGAATGAGTAGTATCCTGGTAGTGCTGGTGTGCTCTCTGGAGCCTTGAACTAGGTTTCTGTTACTGCACAGATATCAATATTCTCCATATTGAGAAGTGCCATGAGTGTGTGCATTTGGAGGCTGAGACTTCTGGCAATGAGTAGCATTTAGCTCACTTTGTGGTTATTTGTGTTGGTTATGGGGTTTGGTTTGTCCTAAGTGACCGGTATTCCACACCTGAAGTCAACGCCTCATTGGTCCGATCTGACCATAAGCTAATTACCCTACATATCCACATTCTGCCCCCACCCCCCATTAAGGAAACCATGTTAAAAAATTTCTCCAAAGCCAACTTCATGCTTCCTAAGACAGAAGTGGTGAACTTCAGGACACCCATGCAGATGGACAATACAGTTATAACTACTGAATCCTACACAATTGCACTTTATAAGCACTTACATATGTGCATGGATCGTGCTATCGCAAACAGAACCAAGACGCTATCTTCCAAGAAAAGGAAGCCAATCTGGTGGTCCCCTGCCATAAACAAACTGTACAACAGAAGGAAGAAACTGTTGCAAAAGAGGGTAAAATCCCATGAGTGGAGGAGCTCCCTGGTCAGCCTCAGTAAGAAGTTGCGATCCCTGATAAAATCCTCCAAAGCTAGTTATGAAAACAAAATCACCACTGCTTCTAAAGACAACCACAAAGCATTCTATAGCTATGTCTAGAATCTCAATAGCAACACTCAGATCTGCTCTGAGTTACAGCACAATGGCACTAAATATAGAGACCCAACTGATATTGCCAACATCCAGGCAGATAGGGTCAGTGCTAACTTTACCCCCCCTCTCACCCATGAAAGAGCCCATCTCTATACCGGAAGAATGCAAAGTTGCTGTCATCACAGCTGCACAGGTAAAAACCACTCTCCAAAGCCAAGAACACAGCATCCATGGGACCAGACAACATTCCGGGCTGCGTTCTACACGAACTACAGAACAAACTGGCACCACACCTAAGTAGCATGTTCAATCATAGCCTCACCTCAGGCTTTATGCCTGCTGAATGGTGCACAACGACGGTTATCCCACTACACAAGGAGGGAGCCACCACAGACCCTGGGAACTAGTGCCCCATTAGCCTGATGAGCCAGGTCTGCAAGGCCATGGAACGTGTCATCATGGAACTTATAAACAAAGACATTGGTAATCTCCAAACTCTGGACCACAACCAGTTTGGGTTTGTAAAAGGCAGATCATGTCTCCTAAACCTGATAGACTTTTTTGAAGCAGTCAAGGGTAAGGTGGTTCACACAGCCTATCTAGATCTTGCCAATGCTTTCAACACCATCCCCCACTCTGGAATTATAGATAAACTCACTAAACTAGGTATAAATCCTTATGTCACAAGATGGTTGCCAACTGGCTCACTGACAGAACCCACACTGTGAAAGTAGCAGACTCCAAATCTGACTTCAGACCAGTGACAAGTGGAGTACCACAGGGTGCAGTCCTGTGTCCTGTCCTGTTTGGTATCTACTTCCCTGAAGTACAGGCTAACACAGAAGTTCTTTTGCTAATGAAGTCCCCAGATGACTGCAAACTAGGAGCCGTAATCGAAACTACTAACGATGTGGACATCCTACAAAAGGGCCTCACTGAGACAGATGCCTGGTGTCAAAGCCATGGCCTCAAGCTCAATGGCAGAAAGTACATTGTCATCCCCTTTGGTAAAAACTCTGTACCCATGAACTACAACATAGGCGGTAGTATACTTAACACTGAAAGTGTGATAAGAGACCTTGGGACACAGGTGGACAGTAGTCTCTCCTTTGATAATCACATCGCCGCAGTAGTCAGGAAATCCTTCTACGTGGCACACCTCATCACAGAAGGTTTCTCATGCAGAAAAAAAGAGGTCATTGTTCCCCTCTACTCATCACTCATTAGATCCATTATAGAGTACAACGCCCCTTTTGGTATGTACCTCACAAGACATCTACAACAACTGGAAAGCCTGCAGAAATACCTCACAAAGAGGATTACCGGCCTCAAATACATGCCCTACAGAGACCATCTCAAAACACTCCAGCTTTACTCTTTCACATATCTCCTACTCAGAGGTGATCTCTGCCTAACATACAAAGCTATGTCAAACAAAGAGCTGTTGGACATGCTCCACTTAAAGAAATCCCAATCCATCTGAGCTTCAGCCCCAAAACTAGGACGAAAATACAAAAGGAGGGGGTGTATCCATTTTCATAAAGGATACACACACCTCCAGGTTAGTGGCACAGCACGAGGCCTCAGAGACCATCCAAGTGCAACTAACAGTGGGCAAAGCTGCTTATCAGATTGTAGCCTGCTACAGATCACCTACCTTGTCTCGGGACCCTCACTCAGCATTCCTGAGAACACTGGAAAATATAAAGGTCCTACCAAACACCATGATATTAGGAGATTTCAACTACCCAAACATTGACTGGGAGAATGACTCAAGTACAAACTCCTTTGCCCAATGCTTCCTAGAGTTTATAAACTCAAACACCCTAGAACAGCTGGTCACCATGCCCACTAGAGGTGACAACATACTGGACCTGATCATCACCAACATGGGGGATCAGTGTTCCACACCAGAGGTAAACCCCTCGCTGATAAGATCAGATCATAAAGTAATCACACTGGGCATCCACATCCCGACCCCACCCCCAGTCAAGTTAACCACTGTGAAAAACTTTTCAAAAGCAAACTTCACATTTCTCATGACCGAAGTTAAAAGTTTCAAAGCCCCCTTGCTACAGGATAATGCTATCGAATCCACAGAATCATTTACAAGTGCATTCTATGAGCATCTACAAGGATGCATGGATCGAGCCATCCCAAGTAAAACCAAGACTCACTCCTCCAAAAAGAGGAAACCATCTGGTGGTCCTTGGCCATAAATAAGCTATACAACAGAAGGAGGAAACTACTACATGAGAGAGCAAAATTCCAAAAAAGGAAAGGCATCACTGATCATTATTAGCAAGAAACTATGATCGCTCATAAAATCATCCAAGGCCAGTTTCTAAAGAAAAATTGCCAAGGAATCTAAAGATAACCACAAAGCCTTCTTTAGCTATATCAAACATTTAGGTGGCAACTCTCAGATATGCTCTGAGCTACTGCAAAATGGCAAAAAATACACTGAACCAACTGACATTGCCAACATCCTGGCGGACAACTTCAGTGCAAACTTCACCCCCCTCACCCCCAAAAAGGCCTGTGTCCATCCCAGAAGAATGCAGAGCCCCAGACATCATGGACATGCAGATAAAAACAGCCCTCTCCAAAGCTAAGAACACAGCATTAATGGGACCAGATGTTGTCCCAGGCTGCGTCTTACACGAGCTCCAAAAGGAACTAAACCCTCACCTAAATTCACTGTTCAGACTCAGCCTTACCACAGGCTATGTACTCAAAGAATAGTGCCACAACAGAACCTGGGAACTATCGCTCTATAAGCCTGAACAGCCTGGTCTGCAAAGCTATGGAGCGAATTATCATGGAATTCATAAACAGAGGCATTGGGAACCTTCAGACACTGGACCCTACCCAATTTGGCTTTGTTAAAGGCAGATCCTGCCTCCTAAACCTAGTTGACTTCTTTGAAACAGTTACCAAGGCCATAGATGAAGGGAAGGTAGTCCACACAGCCTACCTGGACTGCACTAAGGACTTCGAAACCATTCCCTGCTCTGGCATCATAGACAAGCTTACCAACTTGAACATTAATCCCTATGTCACGAGATGGGTGGCCAACTGGCTCACAGATAGAACACACATGGTCAGAGTTGCAGGTGCCATGTCTGAATCTAAACCAGTCACAAGTGGTGTCCCACAGGGCTCAGTCCTGGGACCCCTCCTGTTCAGTATATACTTCTCTGAGGTACAGGCAAGCACGGGAGGACTATGGCTGACCAAGTTCGCAGATGACTGCAAACTGGGAGCCATAATCGACTCTCCGGCTGACACAGACATCCTCCAGAAGGGTCTTACATAACAGATACCTGGTGTCAAAACCATGGCCTCAAGCTGAATGCCAAAAAATGCATAGTCATCCCCTTTGGATAAAACAAAGTGCCCATGAATTACCACATAGGTGGTAATCCACTAGGTATGGAAAATTTAATTAGGGACCTGGGGACCCAGGTAGATAGTAACCTCTCCTTTGATAATTACATTGCCAAAGTGGTTAGTAATTCCTTCTATGTAGCCCACCTAATCACGAAAGGGTTCACCTCTAGATCAAGAGAGGTTATTGTGCCCCTCTACTCATCACTCATTAGGCCCATAATAGAGCACAATTCCCCATTTGGTATGTACCTTAATCGGCACATGCAACAGCTGGTAAGACCACAGAAGTACCTCACCAAGAGGATCATGGGCCTCAAAGAGATGCCCCATGCAGCTCGACTAAAGAAACTCCAGCTCTACTTGGTTGCTTACTGCCTGCTCAGAGGTGATCGATGCCTGCCGTATAAGTCCATGTCCAACCCGGAATTAATGGACATGCTCCACCTGAAGAAAACCAAATCTCTTAGAGCCACATGCTCCAGTGAATTAAACTTCAGCACAGCAATAAACAGGACATGCTGGAGGGGTAGATTCCTGTCCCAGAGACTTCCCTCACTCTGGAATAGAATCCCAGTGTATGTTAGGCAGAGCCCCTCGCTGACTCTCTTCAAGAGAATTTTGACGAGTGGATGGGAAGTTGTAAATTTACCCCTGGGATCACTTCAGTGGCCCTGCTAGACAGTGTTCCAGGAAACTAATTTAAAAAGGAGGCGAAAGCCAACACATTCTGGCTAGGCTTATAAATGCCCTTGGGCAGATAGCCTAGTACCTACCTATGAACTTATACGCTCTAGGGACCTAAACCTTGTCACTACAATAAATAGAACATGCTGGAGGGATAGATTCCTGTCCCAGAGACTTCCCATACTCTAGAATAAACTACCTATCTATATCAAACAAAGCTCCTAATTAGCACTCTTCAAGAAAAATCTTGATGAGTGGATGGGAAATAGGAAATTCATCCCGGGGATCACTTCTGTGTCTCTGCTTGACAGTGGCACAGGAAAATAAATTTCTTGGGTGGCAAAAGCCAGGGTACTTTTTTGGCTGGGCTTGTATTGGCCCCAGGGCCAATAGCCTAGTACCTACCTATAAACCTATGAACCTTTGAGCCTTGCCTAAAAAAGGTAATATGGGGACAGCAAGAGCCTTGGCCAGTATTCAAAAGCATAGGGGTGACAAGTGCAAACCATCTGTAGCGAAGCAACAAGGCTTGTCTATCATGTCATCACAGGCAGACAGAGAATGGATCCCCTTTGAATGACACCAGAAGCTCAGCCAATTGTTGAAGTTTATCATCTTTCGGTTATATTGCAGTATCATGTAGGTGAAGGTAAGATGCTACTCAAGGTCAGGGTCATACCAGCCTGGGCTACATGATCATAGAGCTAATATATATCTCTTGTCATGTTGTCCTGGGAGGTATGTCTCAGATCATTCACACTGACATGTACAAAGAACACGTCATATATGTACCTGTTCTAGATTGATGTAAGTGCTTGTGTTATGTGGCAGATCATAGCACCTGACAGAAAACTGACAGTCACCTTCCCCTTGTCCAGCCGAATGAGTGAAACATCTGTGTGCCTGACTATGAAGTCACCTATTACTAGTGTGCTGGGTATGTTGTTTTGCCTTAGGGCCTGTTGTGAGGCACACTGCTTTGGTGTATTATGTGTTTTCTGGCGTGTGTTTGGAGGTGCATGTTGCTTGTTTGTCTGCTTAGGAGGACACTCTCTCTTTTTCAGATTAATATTTGTATTGTCCGAGTATGGTAATGTGTATTTATGTGTGAGTTTTACTGGTGCTTATATTGTAGGTCTATGTGAGACAGTTGGTGTTGTGGTTGTATGACCCTACTCCTCCTGACTGTATTGTCCAGTATTGGGTTGACAGAGCTTAGCCACCGGTTTGACCCTGTGTGTGCCAGCATGTGGTGCATCAACCGATATATGATATGGTCATGGCCTATGCATACAATACACTCATAATACACCTAGTATGATAAGCCTGCTGAGGTTAGCAAATGTGAAAAAAAACCTTTGGGCAAACTGTCAGCAAGTAATGTCTGTATTGCACTCTGTAACTCCATATTGCTTGCCAAAGTGTAAAGATGTACTTAGTTTGGATTAAGAACCCCTCACTTGCCAACTGTGTGTATGTGTGTGTGTGTGTGTGTGTATGTGTGTGTGTGTGTGTGTGTGTGTGTGTGTGTGTGTGTGTGTGTGTGTGTGTGTGTGTGTTTGTGTCTCTCCCTGGGGAGAGAGCAACCTTTTTGGAGACTACTCACACCCCTTAAAAGTGGTATACTCATCTTTGTCAAGTCTGATGATGTCACCATCCTACAAATATACCTGTGGAAAGAAAAGCACCCAGTCATGTGTATAGTGTGTCGTGTAAAGGCATACTGCTGTAGTATCATAATGTAGTTAGGTAGGGGTTTGAATCCTACACTTGCCAAGTGTGTGTGTTTGTCTCCCTGGGGAGGAGCAACCTTTTTGGAGACTACTCACACCCCTTAAAAGTGGTACACTCATCTTTGTCAAGTCTGATGATGTAACCATCCTACAAATATACCTCTGGAAAAAAGAAATCCAAATAATGCGTATAGTGCGTCCTCTAAATGCATACTGCTATAGTATCATAATGTAATTAAGTAGGGGTTCGAATTCTGTACTTGCCAACTATGTGTGTCTCTCTCTGGGGAGGAGTGACGATTTTGGAGACTACTCACACCCCTTAAAATTGGTACGCTCATCTTTGTCAAGTCTGATGCTGTCACCATCCTACAAATATACCTGTGGAAAAAGGTAATCCCAGTAACGTGTGTAGCGCGTTGTGAAAATGCATATTGCTGTGGTATCATGATGTAGTTAAGTAGGGGTTTGAATTCTGCACTTGCCAAATGTGTGTGTGTGTCTCCCTGGGGAAGAGCAACCTTATTGGAGAATGCTCACACCTGTTAAAAGTGGTATACTCAACTTTGACAAGTCTGATTATGTCACCAACCTACAAATATACCTGTGGAAAGGTGAAATTCCAATAATGTGTATAGCGCATTGTGTAAATGTGTACAGCTGTAGTGTCATAATGTACTTAGGAAGGAGTTTGAATCTCCCATTTGCTGACTGTGTGTGTGTGTTCCAGGTTTGTGACACCGTTGGTCAATGTGGAGTGGTTTTTGATTTTTCTAGTGTATGACATATCACAATGACAACTGTATGTGCATTACACATGTAAGGTATCTGTGGGTCAAATCCATATACATACATGTGACCGCAATTATTTCATAGGTGGGTACTCTGCTTTCTCCATGAATGCATCTCTTATCTTTGCCAGAGCATGCTGGTGCTTTCCAGACCTTAGGTCACTTCTGTATGCTTGTGACAAGCTTAGCCACTGCAGTGATCCCTGGCCTATGTCTTCTGTTTCACATCCACTCATCACGGTTTCTATTAAAGAGTGTGAGTGAGGGTTTATGCTTGAGGTATATTTGAATCCTGTTCCAAAGCAAGCAAAGTCTGGCAAAGATGTCTAATTATAGGTATGCAACAACCTCTGTGGATCTGCATGCAAACCCTTTATTGCTTATGTGCTCCACAGAGGGCTTTCCAAAACCCTTTGGTAATGTGATTATCAAAGGAGAGATGATTAAACACATGGCTCTCTGTATACATTAGTACCTGTTCCACATTTTGGGGGCTACTACCTATGTGGTACTCTGGGGATACTTTGTTTTCTAAAAGTGGATAACTATGCTTTCTTTGGCTTATAGCTTTACAGCATGAGTTTGACACCAGGCATCTGTCTCTATGATACCATTTTGGAGGATGTGTGTGTCACCTGGAGAATAAAGTATAGCCCACAGTATGCATTTTCATCAAACATGGCCAGACATATCCCTACTGTGTTTGCATATACCTAAGAAAGCTATATGCCAAACAGGAGTGGTCCCAGGACTGAGTGCAGGTGAATACCACTTGTTACTGGCATAGAATAGTACATGGAGGCTGCAAATGTTATTGTGTGTCCTACATCTGTGCATCAGTTGTCAATCCACCATCTAACAATCATTTATGGTCAGTCTGTTGAGGTTATGTATAATACCAGAATGTGGGATGGGTATGAATTGCTGGTGAGCTATAGCTTGGCTGTGTGGACCTCCCCTCCTCAACTATAGCCTTGTTAACTGGCTTGAAGTCTACTAGGTGTAGGAGCCATGATCTGGACTTTAGAGAACCTAAGTGGGTATGGTGCAGTGTTTGCAGGTTCATAATGTCTCTGTTAATGAGTTCCATAATGCTGTGCTCCATAGCCTTCCAGATAACATTTGTCTGGCTTATAGGGTGAGGGTTTCCAGGATCTGTTGTAGTTCTACCCTTAATCAATTTATGTTAACTTTTGCACTGGGTGTGATGAGGGTGGACAAGTTTAGGAATATGTATATTAGAGGGTCAGACCAGGTTTGAAGGTTAGTAGACCAAGCCAGATAGGCAGGATTAAGTTGGTTTGTACATGTGCTGAGGAGGGATGCAAAGTATATTGTGAAATAGATGCTAAGGATGAAGCCGCCAGGTAACAGGAAAAGAGGAATGCCTAAGATGAGGCTTATGGCTGTGGTGAGAGAGGACATGCAGGTGGATGGTGTGACAGTGCAAGATGCTGAGGGTAGGAAGAAATGGAAACAGATTATCTACTGTGGCGGCCCCTAATGGGAGTATCCAAAAGGAGAAGAAGAAGAAGATGTTGTAGCTCAACCATTGTGGACTGTGAACACCATTACCGTGCGTCATTCCACAAGTATGTAACCTGTATAGAGGCTGCATCTGGACAGAGTGTTTAGGTGAGTGGTGACTTCATATGTCAGCTTGTGTATGACACAGCTAGGGACACTGTCCAGTACCATTGCCACTGTGGTTTGGACTTTGGTAAAGAGATGTTTTAACTAGAGTGTCTGTGAATCATCAGGTTTTACATTCTTCAGGTCTGGAAATGTGGCCCTTGTGTAATGACAGGGTGGTGAAATCCGCATTCAGACTGTCTGATAAGAAATTGGTAATGTCAGTCAGATAAGTGTACTTTGTGACCATTTACATTAACTGTGACCCGATCTGAGATTTCCCCTGTAGATTATAAACAACACTAAAGAAAGCTTTAGTGTTGTCTTTGGAATCCTTGCCATTTTGTATTTTGAAACTTGCCTTATATGTTTATTGAGGGATTGTATTTTCCCAATGATACTGACCAGAGAGGTTATCCCTTCTTGGTGTTTAACTCTTTTATGGTACAACTTCCCACCATCTATTATATATTTAGTTTATGGCAGGGGTCCATGAGATACATCACTTTTACTGTATAAGTGAGAATTTCTTGTGTTTGTGATAGCATGGTCCATGAAACCCTGTAGGTGAACAGTGTGCATTACTAAAGGATTATGCAGCTGGGACAATGTTAACCTTAGTAATGCAAACCATTGACAGATAGCAACAACAGCATCACCCACAGCACAGTGTCAACCCATGTCATAAACACACATGTGTATTCAAGTTCCAAAATGTGTGTAGTACAATGCATACTGGCCACCAATAGAAACTATGGATTGTTAACACTGGTCAATACAGGGCATGTCACCCTGCCTATGTGTCCAGTATGCATGTGCATACAGACAGTACACCTCCACCATGTTCACAAATGGACACCTGCAAACCTGTGTTGCACACACCCCACAGTTACTGTCCACTGTATAACGCATGCTGACACAACTACACACATCAGCCAAGTGGCACATGGGCAAATAAAACACAATTGGAATAAACACTGGTGAAAACAATACAACATTGTTAATTACAGCTTTAATGAATCATGCCTGCTCAGCTACACCTTCCAGGATATCATTACACTTTACTGCTGACAACATGCTACACATCCAACCATCGCTATACTTTATTAAAGTCACCCTGTGCATCAGCACCATGTTAGCCTGTTCCTGCATCAATGTTACAGATGACAGGATGTGGCACAGGTTTTATCATATGCACAGGGTGTGTTGTTGGTTTGCCAGAGGCCTACACTGAGCCATACAATCGACATGTGTGTGTGAATGTGTGTGTGAGGGCCATGAGTACTGTTATGGGCCAATGTTGATGTAATGTGTGTGGGTATGTGTTTGCCCTAGGTTTCTGGTTTATGTGTGTGTGTCTGCATGCACAGAGTTCCACCATGTGGCTGCCATATACGGGGATTTGTGAGACAGCTACAGACTGTACCTGGCAGGCTTTACAGATCACCATCTCTGGCCATGGATACGGAACCTGTGCCTGGCAGGGGTACTACAGAGAGTATCAGGTACTAATCCAGATTGGGTACTATCCAAAGAGGTTGACATATATCTACTGGATCCAGGTCTCTGCTGGGACTGGCCAGAGCCACGTGCTCGTGGTCTGCTAGGATGGTCTATGGACAGCCCCCCCAATATTGCTGGGGCTGGCACTGGCACTATGGGAGTGGCTGTGACTTGCTGGATGTCCACGGTGACCTCCAGCTGCTGATGTTGCTGGCATATGTCCATGTCAACATCTCAACCATCCTGCACTGTCCTGACACATGGGCATGACATTGGGGAGGACATCCAATGTCTCACCCCAAAATCTATCAATGACCTCAGTGTAGTTACGTATGGCACCTGTTAGGTCACAGATACTGTCATTTACAGAGGTGTTATGAGCCCTCTGTGCCCTTATTCCCTATCTGGTGTACCGCTCCATTCATGTCTGTGCCTCCATGACAGCCTGGAACATGCGTGTGGTAGAAAGAGGTGTGGCACGTCTGCCAGGGGCATGATGACCAGTAGTGCTCTGACGAGAACCCCTGGGCATCTGCCTATGTGGTACCATTCAAGACATCTGGCTATGGCTGCTGTGTCCTGATACATGTGTCATAGATACCACACTGTCCTGGCCAGTGCCAACCGTACACTGTCCCTCAGCTAAGGGCAATGGTGATGATGGTTGTACAAGCAGTATGACTGTGTGCATGGATGGGGTGGAGAGTTGTGTACTGTCAATTGGTGGCCCAACAACAGACCCTGACAAACCTGCCTGTGCCTCAACACACCTATCCTCATCATCACTGTCTGTCTCAGTGACATCAGGTTCCCTGCTGTACTGAACCATCCCCACCTTGGCACCTGTGAGAGGAAAACAGGAAACGCACTATAAGACCTGAACATGACTTCAGACCACATGTGCACATGCACACATGCGCACATGCACACATGCACACACACAAAACTATGCTTCTCCCAAAAGCAGACACACACAACACCAGCAATCTCAGAACATACACAATAGCAGGTGATGGTGGGGTACAGTACAGTATCACAAGCAAAACAGTCATATCACACATGTCAGCATGCAGGACATGTGTTGCTCAACAGCATGCAGTGCAAGTGCAGTCAGTCCTTGTTACTAACAGTATACATGGCTTTGATGCATGTGTTTTGTTATTAGGTGATGCCCTCCCCCTGGAACACAATGCATACATGGACACAACATTGCTGTGCAGGTATTCATAACCCTGTAATGTACTGTGCACCATAACTCACAGGTGTACATACCATTGCTGGATGTGGATCTGTGTGTCCGATAGGTATCCAATGCTAATTACAGCCTTTGTGTCTTTAGCAAATAATTGTGGACACATTTTAGCACATGCATGATGAGTATATACACAACATCATCAGTGGTGCATGGATAATTGATGGAATACCATTTGGCCACATACCAAATGTACGGTACTTATGGTGAGTGTAGATCATATTGTGGACATGCCAGTGTCATCCATGACATGGCATGCTAAAACACAACTGCATATTTAAACACTACACATACCCAATGTGTGTCATACGACCTAGCCACTCAATAGCATCACAAGACATATATGTGTCAGTTTTGCAAATGGTGATTGGTATGCATACTGTTTAGAGGTGCATATGTGCACACACACAACATTAAGGTGTATAGGAATGAAAGCTATGTGTAGTACTGTGGTTAAAATAACTGGATGGGGTATAGTAACATAGGCCATCATCATGAAGCATCATGTGGTCACTCAAGGCTACAAATGTTTCCCAAACCAGCACTAATCATGCTGTGCTGGAACTGTACTACCTTGCCTAAATTCACCATTTCACAACCAGTTGTTATGTGAGTTTGTAAGGAGGCCAATAAGGAGCATTCCCTGACATGAATGTGTAGTGTGTTGCAGAGTGTTTAAATGCCCCATGGTAGGCCTCTACCCCTCAGGTATATTATGTGTAATGTGTGGATGAGATTTTGGATACTGGAGTGTGTCTTTACAGAGGGTTTGGGAATCCTTTATGTATAGCATGTTAAAATGCTCTGTGTATGACATAGATGTGTATGTTATGTGCATGTTGAGTATCAACTGTGCCTATCCAATGGTCACTACAGTCTAGCCACATTTATTTGAGATGGTCTGGGTATTGCATGTGTGTGAGGCAGCTAATCACATTAGTGAAATGTGCGTGCTCTTACACCAAACATGCCCAGCATGCATTATGGGTAGCTGTGTTACATGTGTACATGGCCTACACCTTAACTATGACATGCACTTTTTTTTACAATAATAAATGTAGAACACACTCACCAGCATCTGTCCGCTGCCTTGATGTCACCCCAGAGGGAACCTACATAGAGATGAGACAGTTTGTCAGTGGCCACAACTGTGGCATTGCTACTGTGTGTTTGCAATCTTACAGTACAACAACAGTTTACATTTACAGGGCTACAGATTATCTTCCAAATGATCAGTATTGCACAGCAACAGGCTCCACATCTTTGAACGACACACTCCACATCTCACATATGCATGCTCTACCAATGCAGATAACAGTAGTCTACAGATATGCAATGTTACCTGCATGCTCCATGTGTGTTGCTGGGTGGCTCCAACCTCCAGCATAGGTTCATAGGTTCATAGGTTCATAGGTTTATACTAGGCTATCTGCCCTAAGGCATTTATAAGCCTAGCCCAAATTATTGTGGCTTACGCCACCCCTTATATGAAAAAATACTGTGCCCATTAGTTTGTTGTGCCTCTGTCCAGCAGTGACCCAGAGATGATTCCTGGGGTAAACCTACGATCTCCCATCCACAGGTCTAGATTTCTCTTGAACAGAGTCAGCGAGGTGCTCTGCCTCACATGGACCGGGATTTTATTCCACAGCATAGGGAGTCTCTGAGTGATAAATCTATCCCTCCAGCACGTCCTATTTATATCCGTGCTAAGGTTTAAGTCGCTTGCTCTAGTGGTTTTGGTGGATTTGGATTTTTGAGGTGGAGCATGTCCATTAATTCGGGTTGGACATGGCCTTGTATGTCAGGCACATGTCACCTCTGAGCAGACGGTATGCGACTGAATAGAGCTGGAGTTTCTTCAATCTGGCAGCATATGACAGATTTTGGAGTCCCTTTATCCTTTTGGTGAGGAACTTTTGGGGTCTCTCCAATTGCTGCAGATGTCGGGTGAGATACATCCCGAATGGGGCATTGTACTCGATCATTGGTCTGATAAGTGAAGAGTACAGGGAACAATGACCTCACTAGATCTGGATGTGAATCCCTTCATGATCAGGTGGGCAATGTAGAAGGTCTTTCTAACCACTTTAGCAATGTGAGTGTCAAAGAAAGGCCACTGTCAACCTGGGTCCCCAGGTCCCTGATAACCTCTTCTGTGCTTAGTGGATTGCCACCTATATGGTAGCTTGGGGTTACCTTGTTTTTCCCGAAGGGTATGACTATACATTTTTTCGCGTTTAACTTCAGGCCATGGCTCTGCCACCAGCTATCTGTTTCCGTGAGTCCCTTCTGAAGCATATCAGTGTCCGATGCATTTCCACTATGGCCCAGTTTTCAGTCATCTGCAAACTTTGTCAGCCAAAGTCCTCCCATGTTGGCCTGTACTTTTGAGAAGTAGATGCCAAACAATAGGGGGCCAAGGACCGAGCCCTGTGGGACACCACTTGTGACCGGCTTGGAGTCTGACACAGCCAGCAACTCTAACCCTGTGGGTTCTGTCCTTAAGCCAGTTTGCAACCCATCTTGTGACATATGGGTTTACATTTAAGCTGGTAAGTTTTTCTACAATACCCGAGTGGGGTATTGTGTCAGCCTTTGCAAGGTCAAGGTAGGCTGTATGGACTGCCTTTCCCTCATCAATGGCCTTGGTGACTATTTCGAAGAAGTCGACCAAGTTCAAAAGGCATGATCTTCCCTTGACAAAGCCAAACTGGGTCGGGTCCAATGTCTGCAAGTCCCTATATCTTTGTTTATGAGCTCCATTATGATCCTCTCCATAGCTTTGCAGACTAGACTTGTTAAGCTTATGGGGCGGTAATTACCAGGGTCCGTAGAGGCGCCACCTTTGTGGAGTGGGACCACAGTTGCCGTACGTCACTCCTTGGGCACGTATCCTGTGGTAAGGCTGAGATTAAACAGCTGCCTTATGTGCGGGTTTAATTCCTCATTTAGCTCGTGTAGCACACAGCCGGGGACACCATCTGGTCCCATTGATGCTGTGTTTTTAGCTTTAGAGAGAGCAGCTTTCACCTGCGCATTTGAGATGTCCGGGAGGCTACACTCGGCTGGGATAGTTATCTCTCCTTTAGGGGGGGGAGAGGGGGGTGAAGTTTGCTCTGAACCTGTCTGCCAGTATGTTGGCAATGTCTGTGGGTTCAGTGATTCTTGTATCATTTTGGACTAATTCTGAGCATATCTGTGAGTTTCCACCCAGGTTCCTAACATAGCTGAAAAGGCCTTATGATTGTCCTTTGAATCCATGGCAATTTTTCTCTCAAAATTGGCCTTAGTTGATTTTATGAGTGCTCGTAATTTTTAACTAATAATGATCAGGGGTGACTTCCCTTTATGGATTTTGTTCTATCATGTAATAGCTTTCTCCTCTTATTGTAAAGTTTGTTAATGGCTGGGGTCCACCAGACTGGACGTTTGCCCTTTGTGGAAAGAGTCTTGGTTTTATTTGGGATTGCCTGATCCATGCAGTCCTGGAGGTGTTCATAGAAGGCATTTGTAAGGGCTTCCGCAGCTTGGGTTGTGGTTTCCTCTGACTCAGGGGCCTTGAAGGATACCACACCAGTCTTGAGTAGTGTGAAGTTTGCTTTAGAGAAGTTCTTCACTATGGTCTTTTTTGTTTGGGGTGGGGGCGGGATGTGGATTTCCAGTGAGATTAGTTTATGATCAGATCTCACCAGCATGGTGTATGTCTGCTGCTGTTGTTGTTGGGCAGGTGCCACCAGGCTCAGGAGCAGCTCCTCTACTCTGGTGAGGGGGGATGGATGTTAACTCCACCTCCTGTTGCAAGCTGTTGTGTATGCACATCAGCAGCATGCTGACAGACATGTCTGAGAAGATCACTGCAGTGGTGGCGTACCTGCTCATATGACCGGTTATGCAGGCCTACCTCATTTACCCTGTGGATAACATCTTTCCACATTGCAGTACGCTCCTGCTGGTCCTGGCTGGATCGTGAGAACATGAGACGGTAGTGCTGAATCATACTGCTAGTAATGATATCATCTTCAGCACTACTGCAACTGGGGTTCCTGTGATGTGCCATGATCCCTGGAAGACATAAATACAAAAATATGTCTGAGCAAGTCATATGGCACATTTAACATTATACAGTACAGATATCACTGAACTGCCATATATAGCAACATATAAGCAAACCGAGAGTGAAACACTGTAATTGCCACTTATCACTGCTCACCCCACAACTGCTTGAAAGTGCCTTGCTCACTCCCAATCTAATGAACCATGTTCTGCACAGCAACAAAATAAAATCACTATATAAGACTATACAAGAGTACCTGGCACACTGTATGCAACACGATGCACCACCTAGCCACAGCAGATATCCATCAAGCTGATGTGTAAAGAAATATATCATCCATCACAATCAGTGTAAGTTCCAGTAAATGTATTACTGTTATGCCACACAATTTGTTAATGGCAAACTCATGGCCAGAATATGTGCACAATTGGGAATATAGGTAGCATACTGCTGTAGTACACTATGAATGTTGCTAGATACGCAGTTATATGTTTTACCTCACATACGTCAAAGGACATGTTATAGACATACCCACACACACATCAGACATAATTACAGGACACAAAGGTATGACAACCCAGATAAGCTTTCAGTGTGTACTATACAGTACTCTGTGTCAGTACTTAGACAACCTTAATCTTAAGAAAAGTAATCTGTGATGAATACAGGGACCACACAAAACAGTGGATGCAAGCAATGTGGACATTCACCATACTTTGCTGTACAGGCCCAGAGCTTCAAGTAATACTACAGTACACACAGGATTTGGATTCAACATTGGTTCCAATCAATAGTCATAGATGTAGTGCTTTAGCCTCCAATGACACACCCTAGTTAAAACCAAGGGACTTAATCACACTGTATGCAATAGCACTTGTTCTGCCTAGCAACAGAATACACGGATTTTGCTAGGATCAAAGCAAGCACCCATAATACCATGACATAAACAGTTTCCCACTAAGCTATCCCACAGATACATATCTTTGATGTATTGACAAACATATAGACCATCACAGTCAGTCAACAGTACAGAGAATCTATTGCAACAAGTAGAATGTAGGTGTGCATGAGTATATATAACTATATATATATATATATATATATATATATATATATATATATATATATATATATATATATATATATATATATATATATATATATATATATATATATATATATATATATATATATATATATACATACATACATATATATATATATATATATATATATATATATATATATATACCCACTTGTCAGTGTAGAAATGTACTCACCCCTCAAAATGCTACCCCAAGATACATGGAAAGATGTACTTTCTTTTCAACTGTTACAATTAACTGCTATACAAAGCTAGTTATTGAGATGTATTCCTTTGGCACAAAAATTGTTTGTGAACTGCTATACTGTGAATATTCATTTACTCAGATCTAAACAGTTTGTGCTGTTTTAGTGTTGACATTAGCACAAGCTGCTCAGAAAAACTGGACACATTTCAGTACTGTGAGTATGCTTACCTACATCCTTGGTAGACCCTGCACACACAGGTATATTCTACATTTGGGTAGGGTTGCAGATGTACAGACAGCATAAGTACTATTGTGTGGATTTTATCTTGCTGGACTTACAGGGTTGCTGTGTACATGTTAGTTTATCAAGGCAAGTAGTCTGTCTGCATAACTCCCAACTGTGGACCTATCCACATGATAGCCAGAGAATAGCCTGTTATTTTTTGTCTGTGCACCACACAGGTCTTTTCAGCAATAGAGCAATGGCATTCTTACAGTTGATTGCTACCATTACATGGCTACATCCATTTGCATTTCAGTGTTGTATTCCTACATAAGGGTATGCTTCTGAAACTCCTTCCAAAGCTATTTGCACAGTGTGTAACAGCAGAAAGGCTGATATGCCTCTGTGTGTTTGCCTCTGCCAGACCTCTCAACCACTCAGGTACATATTTGAACAGACTCAGGGAAAATTAAAGAAAAAGTCAGGGACAGTCAGGGACACCTTTAAAATATTAGTGCCATTAAGTTGAGACATTGAGAGAATCAGAGCATATGAATTAATACACCTTTTCTGAAGTAAAAGAAGTGTCTAACGCTTAATTATTGTCATTATTCATTAAGTGTAATTCACCACCTTTCTGGCCAAAGTCAGTGATATATTTATTTAAGCAGCAACTTGATGTATATCTACCATGGCTTAGTGGTACTTCATGTTGTGTAGTGTGGGCAAGGTCTGGGTTTTGAGACTTACAGAACAAGGGCCCTCACATACAAAGTGACTAAGGCACTTTTAAGCAGTTGTAAGCAGGTTTGCACAGGTTTGTGCATTGCTGCGCATTGCTTAGCCAAGCGCAAACAAGGGCAAACTCGCGCAAACCCGCTAACTACTGCATAATAATGCTTACTCCCGCTAACCCCCACGCTCAGTTCTTTGAAAGAAAAGAAAAATGGGGAGATAGGAAAGTGGTGAAAAAGGGGCACAAAGAGGGAAAGACAGTATGGAAAATAGCTTGGTATGTGCAGGACAGGTGTAGGGAAGATCCATAGCTGCCCATTTCTTCAAAAGCAACAGCTGTGCATATGCAATAAATTTGGAGGTAGATATGAAACCTTCAACCCCTGAGAGAGAGGTGAGGACAACAAAGTATGTTGTAATGCTAATGAAATAACATTTCATGTGTCCAGTGGACATGTGTGCAAAATGAGTAGCTACGTATGGGGCATAATTTTTTTTTGGGAGCAGATTGTCCCTTTTTTTTTCAGGTGAGAGTGGAATGTGGGGTAGCGGAAGTAGGTATATTTGGGGAGGTAAACAGACAAGACAAACAAGATGCATACAGGGGAGGTATATGACATATGTGGTGGGTGAACACCTTTGACAGGGAGGGATGTTTGGAAATCGCAAGCCCATGAGCGCCCAGATGAAGTGAGATTGAGGTCCCCACCCATGGGCAGTCACCACTGCACATTCACAGCCCAGAGGGTGGCTGTGCTGGGGGCTGTGTAGGAGGGGCAGGCTGACCCGGGAGTTGTGCCACTCGATCCTCAAGCTGGAATAGAGGTTCTGCAACAGAACGTTCAATCTCTCTACCCACCACAGCCTGGACCATTCAAAGGGTGATAGGTGGCCCTTATCCGCCCATGCTAGCATAGGGGGGTTAAGCCCCATCCCCTGCAGCGCTTCCACCCAAAGGTGGCACAGGGCCAATGGAGGAGGATGTCCCAGGCTGGGCACCAGATCTGATGGTGCCAGGTGCCATGGCCAGCTGAGGTGGGACAGGTGGATCCGCTGGGACCGGCCTTCCCATATGAACTATGTTTTGGAGAGTTTAATAAAGATATGGCTTAGTAACAGTCAACAGCATTCCCAATTAGTTATAACAGCATGCAGAAGTATTCCTATTAACCCAACACACCAGATTTTCAACAGTTGAAAAGCAAGCATAACACATGCATATATAGAACAATAGTGGACATTACAACAGCATGTAGGTTAAATTGATGGCATCAGGCCACCAATATTGTGGTATTTTAACAGAGCACATGCATAGAAATAAATGCAAATATTTATAAACCAATAGGACATATGTCCCAACAAATGTTTTGAGATTAGACATACCGATTGAGATGTGGAATTGCATTTTTTATGCACATACAGTAGGGTGGAAAAAGATAGCTCAATTAAAAACTTATATATCCTTCTAGTTTTCACTACATTCCTATTAACTGCAGTTATATGTCCCTTACATGTATTATTGCACTACCCAATTTCCTTATATTGTGCAACTGGATTTTGCTAGATAATTTATATGCATGAGCTGTATCTTACATACAAACTGTCCAAGATGCAGATGTTACTGCTACATATTTTGAGAGTTGCTCACACACACTACTGCTAAGATGGTACACTGACAGCTCTACTTTCATATAATTATCTAGATATGTTCAGGTGAAAGTATCAGTTATATGTTAACAGCTCCCTACATTTCTGGCAGCACACTAACATTTCTGGGGAACACAATACCAAGCTATTCATGTGCCAGATTAACCTGTACATGCTGGGCATGAACCAACAGTTGAGGGCTGTAAATATGCATAAAAGCTACTGGCACTCCCTTCATCCACGTTATATGGGCCTACCCAAGTGTGGGTTGACACTGCTTAATACAACACTACTATCTGTAGAATGCAACAGTACAACAACATATCAAAGAAAATGACACAGACGCACTCCAGGAATTATACATTTATTAAAGGATTATTACACCTTTATTTATTGGGTTAAAAAACTTTTTGAAGGCTCTCTCATCTATTTTATATAACAGTACATGCAGAATAATTACTAACCTGCCTGATGACACAGCCTTTGCAGCCTATCTTCATGGGCTTGCTGATTCATAGCCCGGACACCTGCAGCTGTGAAGTAAATGCAGTGATATTGAGACATACCTATCCATAGTATAGACAAGCATAGCAATTCTTAACTACTTAATGCAATGGCTACTTAGTCAGTACTGGGGAATTAGGCATTGCATGGAATTCATGGATCCACTGGTCCAATTGATCCTCCCTACATCGCTTCAGGTCAGAATAATGGTGCCTGACCTGCTCACCAGTCCGAGGAACACCAGTGGCACTGGTGAGATCATGAGCAAGACTGCTCCAGGCCTCTGTTTTATATTGGGTACCCTGGCACTGGCCCCAAAGGAGTCTTTCCTCATGATTGTGGACAAGGAGCCAAACCATTACTTTGGACTCCTCAATGCCCCAGCATTGCGCTCTAAATCGAGTGCCTTCTCCAACACCGGCCATGCTGACTGCAGAAGGAAGCTACAACCAGTTATAGCAAGTATTCCCACCCGTGTAGCTTAAATATGCCTCATTTCCCACACTTATTTGTGATTGGCCAGTTTTGAAAAAACCCAGCTGTAGGCATGTAGGCATGTTGGCAATGTTTAAAATTCCTTTGATAGATATGTGTCTGTTGAAAGTCTATGTTTATGAAATGCTGTCATGGCTTAGTGGTTAAGTACTGTGACTATAATGCACAGTATCTTGAATTCGAGCCCTGTCATTGCTTTTTATTTTCCTACTGGGCAGACCTGACTGGTTAAGGTACAGTAAAGGAGGTGTGGCCATGTTTAACCGACTTTGCTCAACTTTGCCCGACTTTGCCCAACGTTGCTCAACGTTGCTCGACATTGCTCGACATTGCCCAACATTGCACTGGATACCGCGGTGCACAGCTACGTGCAAATATGTTGTGATTGCGCTGGTTAATGCGGTGCGCAGCTATGTGCAAAGACATTGTGCTGGTTAACGCGGTGCGCAGCTACGAGCAATTGGATTTAAATATGCTCAATACTGGTAAAATGTGCTTAGCAGTACTTTATATTGCTTAAAATAGGGTACTCATGCCTCAGAATGCATAACCATTTCACCTTCATATATATATATATATATATATATATATATATATATATATATATATATGTATATATAATTCGTTCACTACTACATTTAACTTTTCAATGCTTTTTACAAAACTTATACATAAAAAATGTCAGGAAATATTTTTGTATACAGATTTCCAACAGAAAATGGAGCGTGCAGTAGTGGGACTTGAACCAGGAATGCCTTCTCTTTGTGCGAAGGCTCTAACCACTACGCTATTGCTATTTTGCTTAATTTGCATATATTTTTCTTATTATCCTCTTCTGGTGTCTAAGCTGCTAACAATAGCTAAGCAATGGGCAAACCTGCGCAAACACGTGCAAATACAGGCAGCTATATCGGATGAAATAAAAAAAATTAAAAAAATCTTTCTATTTTTAATTTTGTCAGTTGTTTAACATATGGGGGAGTGTAGTGTTACATTGTGCACAAGTGAGTGGACTCGCTCATGTAACTTGATATTGCGGCATTTCTTCATTGCAGGGGCATGGGACACACCCCCTACACTCATCCACGCTCCGTGTAAGCTTTAGAGTTGAGGCAGCGCGTCCTCATTAATATGCATGATGCGCTGCCATCATACTCTTAGACTGGCGCTTCCGTGTAAGACTAATCTAGTCTTACACGGAAGATTAGTAAATCCTGGGGTATGTTATAATTTAAATGTTGAAACACTGGTGCCCAGTAGGAAAGTAGCTGGAATAAAGAAGCTGAACCATGACAAAGTAAAATCTTCTTTTCTAATACAAAATTGTGAGCCTTTTGCAATGGTAACCATTGCTTCATCAGACAGTTCATTCAAACAGCAACAGCACTTAAATATTTTAATTCATTACTAAAACAACCAATCCTGCCTCGCAAAGTTAATTCAGCACTCAGTAATCAATTAATTACTATGGTTATGTTTTGCCCTTAGTTAATTGCTGAAGTCAGAATAACTCTGTTTAAAAACCACATGCACAAAATGTAAAGACAAGAACTTGGATAAATATGAATAAAATACATAAAAAGTCAATGAATAAATACATATACTCATGTTCCCCATTCAGTAACTACTTATGTGCATAGATATAAGCATAAAAATATATATAAAAATATATATAAAAGTATAAGCAGTACATACTCAACAATTTAATGAATATATATATTCTGCCTAATAAATGCATATGTTGTCCACCTAGTAAATACATATGCTTTAATACATACATCTCAACAAATGCTTGTCTTTAACGATATCTGTGCTAGAAGCAGCTCAAGAAATACTGTCATATTGACCCAAAGCCCTGCATGTGTTTATGTAGTCTTCTCTTGTTAAAATAGCATTATTATTATTTATTTTAACCTTCTAGATTTTAGCACTGGCTTCAATGGAACACTATCATTCAAACCCAAACCTCTATGTTCTCCTAAATCCAAAATCCATTTTGCTTCCATATTTTCAGTAGTATTGACTATGTCCCCCATCCTATTGCTGACATTCTGAATGTGTAAAACCTGAAACAAAAATATATGGTCATCCCCCTTATCCAATGTATGCTTAGCCAAAGCACTATACAGTTGCCCCTTTCTAGTGCAGTAAACGTGATCCCTTATCCGTTCCCTAAGGTGACGGTTAGTTTTGCCAACTAAGAGGAATTTGTCAAGAGGAAGTGTATAGAAATGAGTTAATTAAGCCAAGAACAGGTTTCATTAATAGGGGGTATAGTGAACATGAAATTGACAAGGTGTACCATAATGTACACAAAGAAAGGAAAGGTAAAGCTAAGCCCTACTACTCTGATAGAGTAGGTAGTGACAGGGTAGGTATTAGGAATAGTGTATTACCATACATTCCGATGGTTTTACCATATACAAGGGATGTGAAAAGGCTTGAAACCATCATACGACAAAATTGGCATAAGTTGTTAGTAGATGAGGATACTACCAACATAGTGGGTGGACAACCACATTTTGCATTTAAAAATAAGAAAAATCTGAAACAGCAGCTTTGCTATCCAAGGACATCTGCTCTGATGAATAGCAGAGTGAATGGTACCCATAGATGTGGAAAATGTACACAGTGCATTTATATAGATGAATCAAGGTTTTTTAAGCACCCTGAAACAGGGCGTCTATGTGAGCTAAGGAATTCTGCTGATTGCAGTACTAAGAATGTAGTGTATGTAGCTCACTGCATAACATGTCTCCCTTTCTATGTTGGCAAAACTAACCGTCACCTTAGGGAACGGATAAGGGATCACGTTTACTGCACTAGTAAAGGGCAACTGTATAGTGCTTTGGCTAAGCATATATTGGATAAGGGGGATGACCATATATTTTTGTTTCAGGTTTTACACATTCAGAATGTCAGTAATAGGATGGGGGACATAGTCAATACTACTGAAAATATGGAAGTAAAATAGATTTTGCATTTAGGAGCACATAGAAGTTTGGGTTTGAATGATAGTGTTCCATTGAATCCAGTGCTAAGATCTAGAAGGTTAAGATAAAAAATAATAACACTATTTTAACCAGAGAAGACTACATAAACACATACAGGGCTTTGGGTCAATATGACAGTATTTCTTGAGCTGCTTTTAGCATAGATATCATTAAAGACAAGCATTTGTTGAGATGGATGTATTAAAGCATATGTATTTACTAGGTGGACAACATGTGCATTTATTACACAGAATTTATATATTCTTTAAGTTGTTGAGTGTGTACTGCTTATACTTTTATATATATATTTATATATATTTTTATGCTTATATCTATGCAAATAAGTAGTTACTAAATGGGGAACATGAGTATATGTATTTATTCACTGACTTTTTATGTATTTTATTTATATTTATCCACATGTTCTTGTCTTTACATTTTGTGCAAGTGATTTTTAAACAGAGTTATTCTGACTTCAGCAATTAACTAAGGGCAAAACACAACCATAGTAATTAATTGATTGCTGAGTGCTGAATTAACTTTGAGTGGTAGGATTGGCTGTTCTAGTAATGAATTAAAGTATTTAAGTGCTGTTGCTGTTTGAATGAACTGTCTGATTAAGCAATGGTTACCATTGCAAAAGCGCTCACCATTTTGTATTAAAAAAGAAAATTTTACTTTGTTGTGGTTCAGCTTTTTTATTCCAGCTACCTTCCTAATGGGCACCCGTGTTTCAACATTTTCAACTTCTGGGCTGGTTTGGATTTATTTGTTTGCTGCTTGTGTATCTAATAATTTAAATGTGACTACATAACAAAGGCACCTTTATGTATAAATCTACAACTGGAACAACCATTACAATTTTAAGCCCCTTCACTTTTGTTACTACAGGTTGGAGAAAATTTTGTATCTATTCTTTCAAGTAATTGTGTAATACTACGTGTTTTAGCATTAACAAGTTGTGGTTTATTACCCAAAGCCTGACAAAGGTCTCTATGACTGTTAATAATTCATCAGTTTTGTGTTATAATATTCTTGATGTTTGATATGTCCACTGACATTTCAAGACAATGACAGGGAAGATCATGAGAAATTTCTACTCCACTGAGCTTAACCTGTAGCCCTTTCAATAATATCGGTGGAAAGCAGGTCACCCTCTTGTCAGAAATTTCCTTTCCAATCTGATTTAACCATCCTATAGGATATCCCCTTTCCACAAATAATTGAATGATAAATTCCAATTCTTTTAGAAAATTATTATCATTACTAATCATACATGATGCCCTTATAAATTGTCCTCTAGGTATATTACGTTTCATATGGTTGGGATGATTACTAGTCCAGTGTAGATAACTATTAGAAAAGGTTTCTTTCCTAAAAATGTTACTATTAAAACTACCACTCAAAGGATCCCATGTAAGTTCAATATCCAAGATGTTTACCATATGACCTGCACCACGTAATGTAAAGGACAAAAATTCAGAAGTATTTTTTAAATTGTCCCCCAAAAAAATCAACATTAATTTCACACTTAAAAATAAAAAAACAGGTCATCGACAAACCTATTATAAAATACTGGACATCTCCTCCTCTCCAGGATTACTAACATTCATCTGTACAATTATTTTATAGTTTATTAAATGTAATACAGCAATACCATCCTTGCATATGCAGATACATCCTTGCTTGTCTATACTGTTGCATATTTGTTTGCTTTTTTTTTATCTGCCCTCATATATTATACAGCACCACTCTTTCCAAGCACAGTATTTCATTGCATACTGTATGCCTCATCATTTATCTGTTCATATAAATAAAAGGAATGTCACCTCAAAAATGCACCCTACCTTCCCTTCCCCATTTACCACTGTCCTATTTGCTCTACTTGTGTTTTCCTTTGTTTACTGGTCCCATGTTATTCTTTAATCTATACCATGTTTCTCTCCACTATAACAGAAATAATAGTGGCCATATGATTTCAGCCTTCTCTTTGCACTGTACTTTGTAGAGCTTTCTAATATGAAATGCTGTGAAAAGTCAGAAACAGTGGCTTGGACTTTGCATGACCTAGCCTTGTAGTATCACAGCACTTTGGTTAGGTAGTGTACAGCCAATACATGGATATACCCTGCATGTTTTAATTGTTCTGTTCTGCCAGATCTACAAGATTTGCAAAAGTTAGCTGCATTCGCTCTGAGGAATCAACCTTGATTATCATAGTGGAGCTGAGCAGAGATGAGTGTTCTTAGTTACAAGGTATTGATTATTTTGTCAAATACTTTAAAGGGTTTCTTGTATCCAATGGGCTTATTCAGTTGATAAACTGTAAGGTAAAACTGTCTTTAGACTATATAATGAGTATTTCTAATGCTGTCCAACTGTGTATTCACACACTAGCCTAGTTCTGCAGAGCAGCTATATGAATCCAAGGCAAACTCCTTAGTCAGGAAACTAAAATAACCACTGGAGAGGGCTGATGCACTTGGGGAACTGAATGTGAAGTTACCATAACACTGAAATTACAGAATGCAAATATTTCTTACACATAAAAAGTAACTACTATTTAATTTATTATTATTATTTTTTGAGGGTCTTAGCCCCTAAAACCATTATGGAAATTATGTGCTAATCACTTTGTGTTGCAAAGTACTGACCCAATGGGATCTAGAAGTAAGACTAGGCTAAGATTAATTTATCTGACTGATAGCCTAGTATGAACCTAGGAACCTATGGCAGTTTGCAAAAATACTGGAGGAACACTGCTACATGACCTACCTCTTAATCATGCTCAGTGTATACTTTCCAAGTAGTATAAACATCTAAAATTGGAATTCCTTTTTATAATTATGTAGTAGAGCCAAATTATTTAGAAGTGTAGTAAATCCTGTAGTAGAGCCAAATCATTTAGAAGTGTAGTAAATCCTAACATGTTTTGATCTTTTAGCTAAACAGGAAATGCAGCTCAATAGGGTGGGTTGTCTCATGAGGTAGAAATGGCTGACTGAACGAATATATATATATGCCTTAGACTTCAGTGTGTTTACATGACACATCACATTTGTCATACTTTAATAAAATGCATGACACAGTCTTTCTAAACAAACAAACAAGAAAACTAAGAAACTAGTTCCCTTAGAATCATGACTACACACAAAATGATGACATATTGTGCATTGATACATACATTTCCCTGTTTCACTAGTTTAGCAACTAAAATAACTGCAGACGTGGCAGGTGCTACACTTCTAAAAGAACACATCCATGAAAGACAACATGATCTGTTTGTAAACAAGAGTTATAGGGCACTACATTAAACTTCTGCAACTGATATTTACCATTTGGAGAGGGAATTGACTTTTGAAATGAAAATGTCATAAGAATACATGTCCTGACATTCTGCAATCTGTCATTCCAATAAGTGATAGCAGACTGTGGGACGTTTTGCAAGGCAGATGAGTCTTATGGTATTATTCAGAGTTATGCTTGATGAAATATGGAGTTCTACAACTGAATGCTAAATGTTCAATGCAATTAAGCAATCTTAAAATGAACACAATGCATTAGGCATTCCTGTTAGAGAAAATTGCGTAAGCACAGCTCATTCAAATCCCTCCACCGATCACTTTTAAAGTGCTTGACATTCTGCTTACTGAAGGAATGACAAACATTCTTTGCAGCTTATTTATGCATATATTATGTCTGCAGACATTTTGCAAATTAGATATGACACGAGACACATCAAGTGCTTTAGCTATATTATTAGAACTACTAGGAGCAATGTAAGTAAATCCATATGAGACATTTAGTACAATGATTACATAACAATGCAGAGGCAAGTGTCATCTACAAAGGAATAAAAAAGGCAAATTAATCAGACAGTAAGGCGTTACCCAAGGCCAGATGTATGCTGTCTGCTGGTCATGGTTATGTGGTGTAGAACATAGATATATACTGGTTGCAGTCTGTAGCGGTAAGGCAGCTAGGTGAACAGTTGTACTAGGACAATAATTCTGCAAGTTCAGCACATGTATGTTTCAAATACAAAGACAATATTTTGCACTTCAGCATCTCCAGGACAGAATGTTTCACAGTTCGTCCTGGTAATACAAAAATCCCTGCACTAGCTATGCAACGTATATGAATTATTAGGGGAAGTAAGAAGAGAATGGATGTCAGAATACATATATTGACAGGGCAGAGCAGGAAGTTTCCAAGGTACATGATGCAACCAGTTTTACTATATATGCATAATATAACACTATGTGAAATGGCATGAAATAATTTGCTAAAAAATCGTACCACATTTTAATATCAATGCTACAATCAAGTTATGTTTCTTAAATCCACTCAATGAGAAATTATGATCTGCATGCCTTCTCTAATGCAAAATCTAGTATTTTGTTAGCGATTATTAGATGTTTCAAGTATTATCTTGACTGGTTTTTTTTTTTTCATTTTGGTTATTAGCTCACTCATCACTGACAATTTATTATTTTTATTAATGCCAAATTACAAAATGTACATTGCTTCATACTTACGGTGGGCCTTAAAATGAGAATGAACTTCAGTAAACTTGTACAATTTTTAAACTAACATTTAATTCTAAG
>NC_056739.1:1824357841-1824376039 GCF_019279795.1 Protopterus annectens
AATATATACAAATGGCATAAAATAGCAATGTAACACAAATCATGATTTCACCATAATATTCAATGGTATGCATGCTACACCACAACTGAGCTGCAAGGGTTGCTAAGGGCCTGTGACAGTGTTCGGCTCGGTAACTATGAATTAGTAGTCAATGCCATGCAAATGAGGCAAGTAATAGTGAATCGCAAACGTCCCGCCGGCCTAAGGATGTACCATATGGCGCAGCACTACAACACCGAGGAGTGGTCTGGAGGAATACATGACATCAGCAGTGGGATGTGCCACCGCAGCTGTAAGCACATTGGAGCAATGCAAATCCAGGCTGCCCATTGCTAAGCAAAGCCGCATGACAGGGTCGTTGATGTAGGTATAGCTTTGCTTAGCTGAGAGCACACATGGTGCCCGAAAATGCATGTGTACGTGGATGAAAACATGCCCGAAACCCGGTAAGCGAACGCACGTGCCATGCACCACAGCTCAAAAAGGAAGTTTAGGGGACGACAATAAGGAAATTCTGCAGTAGAGTAATTGGAGTACAACTGAGCAATTAACACCTATTAACTCACAGTGGGCCATTGACGGCAGCTAACAAGGCTGCTAGCAGCAACCTGCAGAACAGGACAGGGGAGGTGTCGGATTGCAAAGAAAAGAGAACTGTAACCACAGAGCAAAGCAAACCTGCAGTAGATCGGCTATACAACACATTTTGCAAGACAATCCTGGTTCGGGAAAGTACAAAACAAGAAAGCAGGCTGCTGGATGCATGCCAGAGAATGGGAGGGGAATTGTTAAGAAAAGTTAAGGCAAGGGCAAGAGGTAATCCATGGCAGCTAAATGTAATTCAACACCAAAGGCACCACAATAGCAGTACCTGTGGTAAAACAGATAAGATACCCTGCAGCTCCCAATGTACATACACACCCTATGACATCATCAGTGTTCAAAGCACAATATTATAAAGTGTGAAGGAACCTCACACACACTCGTGTATTCCCAAACACTGCACCATCGGTGTAAACAGACGGGGAACTTTTACAATGTACTTGTTGGGAGCTGTCACAGCTGTGATTCATCACCATGTGTTGGAGACTGAAGGTGTTGTGGAGGATGATGCTGACAACCACCTCATGCCCTGGAGGAGGAGAAGAGTGTTCAGACCAAGGGTAACCTACCAGGGGCTACATGATCTGGAGATAGTAGAGCGTTACAGGGTGGACAGGGACATCATACAGCAAATAGTTGAGCTGTGCCGGCTACGCCTGAGATCCAGAAACAACAGAGGGGAACCCATCCCAGTGGACACGAAGGTATGTGTAAGCTTGAGAATACTAGCCACAGGTACCTTTCAAAGGCAAACTGGAGATATTATGGGGATCTCACAGGCATCAGCATCCAGGGTACTCCACCAGTTCCTGGATGCCATGTTACCACATGCCAGTGAGCATATATACTTCCACCGAACTCAGGAGGAGTTGGCCAGCAATGTGCGTCTCTTCCACCATGTGGCACACTACCCGGAGGTACTGGGTGCAATAGACTGCATGCACATACATATCAAGTCACCACCTGGTGAGCATGGTAGGCGCTACATAAATCGCAAGGGATACCACTCCATCAACTGCCAGGTCGTGTGCAATGCCCAGGGCATTATCACGGATGTGTGTGCTGGCAGCTCTAGAAGCTACCATGACTCCCACATCTGGCATGCCTCACATCTGTATCAGGTATTTGTCAGGGGGGACATCCCATATGGCCATCTTGTGGGGGATGCCGGCTATGCACTGGAGCCGTGGATGATGACTCCCATCAGAAATGCACACACACCCATGCAAGAATGCCATAATGAGGCACACGCACAAACCAGAATCATCATAGAGCATGTGTTTGGGATGCTGAAATCATGGTTCTGTTGCTTGGACATATCTGGTGGAGCCTCGCAGTACTCTCCAGGCACGTGTGCCCACATCTCTATAGTATGTGCCATGCTACATAATATGATCCTGCAGAAACAGCTGCAGCAGGGACATAATGGTGAAGGCCCTCACAGTCCACCGCAATTGCCAAGGCCATCACAGGCACAGAGGGATTCAGACCATGAACACTCTGTGCCAGCCCCAGCAGGCAGAAGGAGGCATGCCCAATATGCCCACGCCTTGGCAAAGAGGGAACGTATAGCACATAGACTGACAGTGTAGGCACCTACAGACTGACACACTTCTCCACCTGCACACACACAGTAAAACGGATGGCACACACACATGACCACCTGTAAATTGTAATGTATAGGTGGCCTACTGTGTGAATCCTACATAGGTAGCCCTCAACTGTTGCACACACAACAGCTATTGGAACAAGGAAAGTCAACACCTGAACAGTAAACGAAGCTAACAACATATGTTGATACTGTATGTATAGGTTCCTAGGCACATCGGTAGGTACATGCCTGATTGTCAGAGGCCATTCATCAGCCTAGGCAAAATGTGTCTGCTATCACCACCCCATCGATTAACTAACTGTCCCTCTGTGGAGCAGAGCCAATTGCAGGATCCATGTGTGTAACCACTGTTCCCCACCTACGCTGCATGGATTCCCCAGTGTGTTAATGAGGGCCTCCATATAATGTAATCAGGGATGTAGTACCAAAGCATGGGGAGTACCCATGACAGGTATCTGCCACCCCAGCATTCTCCAGTTATGGTTGTGTCAAGGTGTAGCACATTACAGTGTGCGGCTCACTGTGACATAGATTCCCAATGCTAGAGCACATCCATTAAACATCACTTGGACATACCATTAATAGGTATCATCCATATGTAAACTAACTGAGTTACACATTTGATTGCAGTATGGAGGAACAGCCGTAGTACAGTCCACATACAAAACACCATAACACTTGTACAAATCCCAGATGACCAAGTGGTAAACCCACTGACTGTGTCGTGCATGTTCCTGGTTCCACTTCCTGCAAGGTCCGCTACGTAATCCCGATGGCACGAATAATGGATGTTGGATGCAGGTCATTAGAGCATGTTTAAGCACATGTTAGCGGGTTTATGCAGCGGCAAGTGATGGTAAGCATCGTTTAAACATGACTACACAGATATGCGCAAAACAGGTCTAAGCTTTGCTGAATTCCATGCAGATCACGGTCAAAGATGTCCAGAACAGGTGAAACCAGCATTATTCACCCTTGTACTAATAGTGCCTGCTCTGAGAGGTAAAACAACCACTGCCAGAAGTAGAACATGCAACCATGTACACAAGCACCTACCACTAAGCTACCCGAGATGTACCTATGCCAGGTGTGTATTGTGACAGGTTAAAACACAAAAGGGTGGAGTTCAGGAAACAGTATACACCGCCATGTACCCAACAAAAGGTGTGTTCACTCTCTCTCTCTCTCTCTCTGTCTACATATATATATATATATATATATATATATATATATATATATATATATATATATATATATATATATATAGATATAGATATATATATATATATATATATATATATATATATATATATATATACATAATAGGGATAGAAAGGGTTATAGAGAGATGTATGTCGATATATACGGATATACATATATCTGCAAATATATAGACAGGTTAACGACATGTACACAACCATGGAGGTACAAATAAATAGGATACTGCCAACTACCGAATGCTTTACATACCGACACGCGTAATCACGAGGCTTAAAGACTGAAAGACCACAGTACCGGAACACTATAACTGCGAGTAATATTATCACGATTTTAAGGGATATTTAGTTATTGCTTCTGGTGCTGCGGTCCAGGTAGGTACTGTGTTTAAGTGTGGTTCTGATTGCTGTAGTGTGTGCAAGTGTGTGTTGAGAGTGCGGTGTGTGTTTCTGTGGGACTGTAATGTGTGTGTGTGTGTGTGTGTGTGTGTGTGTGTGTGTGTGTGTGTGTGTGTGTGTGTGTTTTCATCGTGTGTCTGTTCGTGCTAACTCGGAGGTAGATTATTACAGTAGTTGTGGTCATAGCCGGCCTTAGGCATACGGTTACCACCTGTCCCACTTTGAGAAGGACAGTCCCTCTTTGGACAGTTGTGTCCTGACAAAAAATATTAAAAAGGGAAAATGTACCAAGATTGTAGGACATAATTATGTCCAAAATATTATGTAATAGTTGCATTAAATAGTTATTCCTGTATCTAAAATACATAACTGTTACAAGAAACATAATAAGCAACTAAAGTGCTACAAGAATAAGGTTTTATTTAGGACAAAAGTAAGTTCTATCCTTTGTACTGACAGTGGGTATGTGTCGGCCTCTAAACCCCGATGTGTGTCCTGCAAATGTCCCACTATGGCCATTTGAAAAGGTGGCAACCCAAGCCAAAGAGGTTCAGTCACCAACACAACTGCAATGAATGCAAATATCTGTGACAGAAACACACGAGACAGCTTTCATGTAGCAACATTTCATTACATATTGATGTATTTCGGAGGGATTGAAGGATCAACATCACCTGCATGCTATATAGGAACCAATTAACAATGGCTTAATGAATAAGCCTGCAATAACCATAGTATTAGTCTACTAAATGACAGGTCTTCAATTAGGGAAGGAGCCCCCACACACATATGGAATATGTAAAATGCAGTCCCCACAAACCTTTATCTGCTATGTACACCCACCTACATCTCCCCCACACCCAAAACAATTGCAATACAGACTGTAATAACATCACAAACATCCACTCACTCAATGACATCTGCAGAAGTGTTAACATACCTTGTGAGAGACACACTTGTAATGGCGCCATGTGAAATTGTTGCTGTTGTACAATGGAACAGACGCCGATGTTACAGGTTTTGTTTGCAATAGTCTCGTATCAGACGGTTGAGATAACAGCTACACTTACATGTAGAACTACATACTCTAGCCGTCACACAAGTCCACAGGGGACATGAATTCAAAATATCTGTGTCTCTCCATATAGCAGTTGCAATTCATCACAATAAAACACTTCCAGACCGTCTCCCTCGAAGGTAGGGCAAAAGGACAACGCCCAAGTGGAGTATTCAATTATACTCCACTGTTGCTGTGTAATTGGCCAATGGAGTAAGCTGCACAGCTGATGTGCATGTAATAATTTACTCCAGAACACCAATTGGTGGCAGGATACCACATGTTACAGGTATCTATGTATAAAATGATGGCTTGCCATACATTCAAACCGTATGCTCATACCATAGAACCATTTAAACAGGAAAGGAGTAACACAGATATTATCGTAAACTCGGACCACTAAGAAGGTATGTAGAACACTCAGTATGTTACTGTATGTAGTGCCTGTTCTGTATGAATGAAAGTGTACGCAATGCATACAGTGGGAAAAGGTATTATGTAGTAACACTTGTAGAAATTGTGTGTACTGCTGTGGGCCGGAAGGTAAACACCTCATACACCACAAGGGATGCTACATAAGGGCTTTAAACATAACAATTCCACTCCAGCCGCTGTCGGTGGTAGGGTTTGTCCAACAAGTACGTGCCATAACAGGGGATAGTATATGTTGATATACTGTAACAGTAGGCATATGTATGGGCGTATAACGAGAATATCATGCCTAAGGTGGTCCTGCTGTGCAATTATGCTTTGCATTATGGGATACAGTTTCAAAAATGTGAAATGTACAGTATTGTAGGTAGATATGTCAAATATTTTACATATCATTACTGTTATATTATGCAAACATAAGGTATGTCTGTTGGAATGTACAATACACAATAACAGGATACATATGGCTTGTAGTCACCAGACAGTGTAACAGCATGATAGCTAATTGAAATGGAAGAGCTACTCAATTATCCATGCACAAAGGACATGTAATAGCTTCATAGGTGCATAGTTAGGTACTATGCTGTCTGGCCAAGTCCATTTGTAAGCCCAAATACAGTGTTTTCACTGGCGGCACCTCCCTAGGTTAGTATCCTGTGCCTGTGAACAACAGAGCCATTTGTTTCCTGCACCTGTGTACAGTATAGCCACTGCAGTGATCCCTGACATACATGTCTGTTCCCCATCCACCCATCGATGTATCTCATGAAGAGTGCTAGTGAGGGTCCCTGCCTGATGTACATAGGAATCATGTTCCAAAGCATGGTGAGTGTCCGGTTCAGGAATGTATCCCTCCAGCAAGTGCTACTCATCGTTGCATTTGGGTACATATCCCAGAGCATGTTGCTCTCAGTGGCTTTTGCTTATGTTGCTTATGTGGAGCATATCCATCAATATTGTTGTGAACATGGGCCTTGTATGTTCAGCAGAGGTCACCTCTGCGTATGCAGTATGCAAATGAGTACAGTTGGGGTTTCTGTAGTTGTGCTGCATACGTCATCCTTCGGAGGTGAATAATCCTGTTGGTGTGTTAATGTTGTGGTATTTAAAGCCGTTGCTGTTCCATAAGGTACACCCCAAATGGGGTGTTGTACCCTTGAACGTGTTTTATAAGTCAGGAGTATAGAGGTACAATGGCAGCCTTTGTTCCGGCTAAAAACCCATTACAGATTAGGGTGGCCATGTAGAAGGATATCCACTCCACCTTGGCAATATGGTTATCAAAGGAGTGGGTGCTATCTACGTGTGTACTAAGATCCCTTATAATGTCTTATGTATGTAGGGGACTACCACCTATGTGATAGTCAGTGGGTGATTGTTGTAATCCAAAGGGGATGTCTATGCACCTTGTGGCATGTCGCTTGAGGCCATGTTACCGACACCAGGTATCCATCACAGTGACACCCTTATGGAGGGTGTCTGTATTAGCTGGTGAATCAATCATGGCCCCTAGTTTGCAGTCGTCTGGAAACCTATCCAGGGAAAGTCCTTCTGTGCTAGACTGTACCTCAGGGAAGCATATACCAAACATGAGGGGCCCTATGACCGAGGACTGGGGTACGCCAATTGTAACTGATGGTATGCTACCCTCACTGCATGTGTCTTGTCCGTGAGCCACTTTGCATAACATCTCGAGACATATGGGTCGCTGTGCAGGTGGATGTGTATATTGACAATACCAGAATGGTGAATGGTGTAGAAAGCCAAAGAGAGGACAAGGTAGGCTGTGTGGACCTTCTTACTGTCATCTACTACCTTGGTAACTGTCTCAAAGGACTCCACCAGGTGTAGGAGAGCACGGTCTGGCCCTAACAAATCCAACCTGGGTGGTATCAAAGGTTTGGAGGCCACCAATGTCTCTGTGAATGACTTCCATGAAGATGTTCTCCATAGCCTTGCAGAACTGTCTAGTCAGGCGTATAGGGCAATAGTTTCTCTGGTCCATTGTGGCGCCACCTTTGTGGAGTGTGATAACTGTTGCTGTGCACCATTCAGGGTCCACAATGCCTGATACAAGGCTATTAGTGAATTTGGTTCCCATGTGGGGAGCCATGTCGTTCTGAGGTTTGTGTAAATTGCAGCCTGGGATGTTGGAGTTGACGGTCACATGGAGTTTGTGTTCCAGGCTTTAGAGATAGCAGGTCTGAACTGCATCGTTGTGACCGCAGGAACTCTGCATTGTTCCTGTATAGATTTGGGCCCTGTAGGGTGTGAAAGGGGTCTAAAGTTAGTATTAAACCTATCTGCCAGGATGTTGCCAATATCAGTCGGTTCTGTAATGTTCCTGCCTAACCGTTGTATGTGAGAGCAGATGTGGATTTTGCCATTGAGAGTAGTGGCATACCTCCATAACGCTTAGTAGTAGTCCTTGGAATGTGTTGCAGTAATGTTTACATAGCTAGCTTCGGAGGATGTGATAAGGGATCCCAGATTCCTACTGAGGCTGACCAGGGAGCTACCCCACCCATGGGAGTGTACCCTATTTTGCAACAGTCTCCTCCTTCTGTCGGACATTATGTCCATGGCAGTGGACCCCCAGAGTGGCATCCGTTATCTGGTGGGTACCGTCATGGCTCTGTTTGGGATAGCATGATCCATGCAGTCATGTAAGAGCTAATGAAGTGCAGTTGTGAATGTTTCAGTGTTTGTAACTATATTATCCATCTGCACAGGTGTCATAACGTTTACTATTGCTGTCATACGAAGCCTGAAGTTGGCTTTGTAGAAATATTGTGCTGTGGTTTCCGTGAAGGGTGTGGTGCCGGGATGTGTATAACAAGGGTGATTATCATACGTTCGGAACTGACCAACGAGGGAATAACCCCAGGTGTGGAACACCAGTCACACATGTTGGTAATGTCCAGGTCTAGGATATTTTTGGCCTTGGTGGTGGTGTGTATAGGTTGATCCAGCCGATTCTAGGTTATGAATCCCCGAAAGTGTTGGCCTAATGTGTCGGTACATGAGTAGGTATCGCAGTTAAGTGTGGGGTAGTGTCAGTCTCACATCAGTAGTTCCTGTTTGAACCCTACTTTCCAGTACACCAAGAAATGAGGGCCGTTAACTGTGGGGTATGGTGTGGAATCCGTAGCAAGCTACAATTTGTATAGCAGTTTTGGCCACAGTTAGTTGCACTTGGATTACCTCTGATGCATTGTGCTAAGCAACCAGCATGGAGGTGTGTACATCCTTGTGAAATATGGGCACACCTCCACCGTGGATGTTCCGGTCCTGGTTACATGACTGAAAGGTGTGGTCTGCATAATAGCCTGTCAGTGCAGGGGTGCTCTCCAGAGCCTAGAAGCAGGACACAGTCACTGCACAGATATCGAAGTGGTCCATTATAAGTAGTGCCTCGGCTGAGTGCGTTTGAGATGAAGATGTCAAGCATTGAGTAACATTACCCTCAGGTTTTGCTTGCCTGTACCTGTTCTGGTGGTGAATATGTTATTTGAAATGTGTCTAAAACAGGCAGTATAGGAGCAGCAAGAGCCTTAGATGTTATCCATAATCCCAGGGCTGACAGGTGCAGGTCATCTGTGCCAAAGCATTGTGGTTTGTCGACCATGTCATTCAAAGCAGACAGATACTGAATACCCTTGGAATGACACCAGAAGCATAGGCAACTGTTGAAATGAATAATTCTGTCGTTGTACTGTGTTATCAGTCTGGACTAATGCAGAATGCTTCTCAGGGCTTGGGCGATACCTGCCTGGGCTACAAGATCAGAGAGCTATTGCATGTCCCTGTACATGTAGTCCAGGAAGTTACTTCTCAGGGCATTCACACTAACGTGGAAAATGACAGTCATATTGTACCTGTTGAGGAGTGACCTGAGTGCATAGGTTATGTTGTGGATCCTGTTACCCGACAGCCAGATGAAAGTGACTATCACCTTGTGTAGCTTGCTGAGTGGGACATTAGTGTGACCGCCTACAGAGTCACCTATGACTAGTGTGTTGGGTATGTTATAACACCCTATTGGCGGTAGTTGATGGGCACACATGAGTCTGTGGGCTATAAGTAATTGTTGTTGTGTTTGGTGATGGGGGCTGCCTCTGTTGCCTACACAGAGTAGTATGGAGAGGCTCCGCAAATGTAGTCTTACTATGTGTGGACTGCGGTGGTGGAGATCTAGTGAGACTATGTGATGAGTGGGGTGTGCTGCAAGTGTTTAATATCCCCACATGATTGTCAGGTTAAGTCTGGGTTGGAGAGAGCATTACCTCCAGCATGGCTACATATGAGCATCTCCCACAGGCTGTAGTGTCGTATGTCAGGAGGTGAGCATTGACTGTGTACATGAGACAATTGCTATATTGCCTCATGTTGCCCATATTCATCATATAGACAGGCAATAACACTGGTAATTGACACTTGGACATGCCTGTATATTCAACCATTTCTCACAAGATATGTGAGGTAAGTGTGTACAACAGCTATTTTACTGTAAGCATTTTGGAAATGTAAGGACAAACAGTGTTTACCTGTAGAAAATGAGTAGGATTGAGTGATATAGTAATTAGTAGCTCATGAAGTGCTTACATGTTCTGAACATGTGCTGAGCATGAATAAGCAATACAGATAGGGTGTTGGATAACATAAACTCACTGCCCCCCCCCAACAGCTACACAATCACATATCCATGAACACTACAGAGCCCCTGTAACCATAACTATGATGGTACAAGGTGCACTCAGGCTGCATTTGACCTGTTCAAATCCCTGGTCATAAAATACACATATGGCAAAACAGTTTTCTCTACACATACATTTCCATGTAAAACATAGGTTCATGTCAGTCTGTGAAAACACTGAATGGATCACACCAACAGTTATCACAACCCACAAAGTGGAGACGCCACTCATAATGGGAGGCACTGCACTATTACCCTGCTGAGTATGGTCTGAAAGTCTATGAACCTTAATCATCGTAGATGTTGTTAGCAGTACAGATGTAGATGACAGTACGGATGAATTCACACTGCATAGCATACCTGTGACAGGTCATAGGACATTATCACCCATACTGTGTTCAACCTACACTCAGTATACTACATGTACCTTCATATGCCACAGGAGTGTTCTACCAGTGGCCTGTTCAGAGAAGCAACACTACAAAAGGTGTCTGAGTGACATGTGCATATCACACCAGTGGCAGCTACAGTAAAACAGGGTTAATGTTTTATACTCCCCCGTCATTGTAGCCCATACCACACAGACAAATGGGAGGCATCTGCATATGTGAGTATGTGAATGGCCATGACATAGGAGCAATAGCTGACTCACTGTTGTGGACAACATACAGAAAGGGCTTTTGGGTGAGGTGCGTGACATATGTGCACAATCTGACTGCTGCTTATTGCATTGTCACCGCTATGTTAATAACTCTGTACCCATTAACTACCACCTAGGCAGCGGTCAACATTATGGACACTGTGTGTAAGTGATGGTGCTGTGCAGTTTACCTCCCTGAGCTAGTGAAATCACCAGGCCTATTAGGTAGTCATAAGAGGCAACCCAAGTCATGACAGGGTGCCATCCATGAGCATGGAGATCATTGGACAGCCATACTCAGCACTCAAGTGACCAATATCAGATCACATATCTCCTTTAAGGGGTATTGGTCATGCTTGGATGGGCAACACCAGCCTTCACAATCCTCATCTCCACTATGCAGCATGCTGCTTACCCTGCATAAAGACATGTGCAACACTGTGATGTTGGACATCCTACACGCATATCCTGATCTGAAAGACATACGTCATGGATAGCCACCTTCCTAGTACAAGGGTCGCCACATGCTGGACAGATCCCTGTGCCATACATGTTGCATACTCCTGCCATACCATGCAACCCTGTCCAGCAAAGCTGCACATGTAATCTCTGTCATACATGGTGCGATGACCGCATGGTAGATGTATCATTAACTATCTGGATCAGTAATGTGGCACTGATTCACCTATCGGCGGGAACATGGCTGTCGGATACAGCTAGAAAACCTTACATCCTATGCCCATACATGGCCCAGGGCATACACACTACTACATGATCTTGGCCGTACATGCTATAGTTAATAACCATCCCTGCGAATACCATCTGGCTAGCCATTGTCCCATGTGTATCACATGTGCAACACAGGCGATATGTGGCAGGATGTTGAACTGCTGTACAGTGCCATGTAGATGTATATAGCAAAACACATGCATGTAAAGGTTTCCGTGCGCATGTCTGCATTGTCACTGCCCATGTCTGTTAAGGCAGTGTATGTGATGATATGTGACATATACACAGCATCAAGGTCAACAGCATTAATGTGCACACATCCAGGCATGTGCTGATAGGTAAGAACACCAGTACAGGCAAACAGACATGCCCACATCAAGACAGCATTCACATGGAGTATGAGCAATGTAATGAGGTGACACACATATATGGTGATAATATCCAATCACCATCGGGTGTTACATGTGTGTGAAACAAACATGTCAGTGTCATGACGATTTGGAAAGACAACTGTTCATATGTACTAAATGTAATACACATGTATGTGCAGCTGTATCTCTGTGCATCTCTGAGATGCTGTGAACTGTCTCCATCATTATGTCTTCCAGATAATGCCTCGATCATGACTGCCAGCATATAGCCGCTTGGAGGATGATGCCCTCATACCATACCTCCAGGATAACTATGAGGTACTGTTCAGCCATGTGCCACAGCATGCCCAGCAGCGTGATGACCTGTGGCAGGAACTTCGCAGGAGGGTTAATGATGTGGATGGCCATAACCTCACCTACCAGCAGGTGTGCAGACACTGCACGGACCTGATCCGACATGCAAAACAGCATGCCAATGCAATCGCCAGGGAACAAGGTAGAACAGGTGGTAGGTCACCAACACAGCCCCAACTCACACCTACCGAGGAGCTACTGGCCAGCCTGGGGACCCCAGGCTGGCCAGTAGCTCCTCGGTAGGTGTGAGTGGCCAGCCTGGGGACCCCATCAGAACAGCATCTACAAACTCTAGCTGCCATCGTGAAGGTGGGTGTCTCCCAACCACCGAGCCTGGAGTTGCCTGGTAAGTGACTACTGCACATATAAATATTATATCCCATTTAGTTGTATGTGTCACTGTACAATATGTAATGTAATATATGCAAGGTATGTTTACATACATGCCGCAAACTATAGTATGCTACCCTGTGTATGCACACATGTGCATACTCCATAGTATATGCTATTGTACTGGCAAATGTGTTAACATGCACAGTGCACCCTGTAGCTGTCATACAGTCATGGATAATGATCAAACTGCTGTGTCACCCTATACAGGTACCTCTGGCGTGCCGCAGAGACAGCAGGCCATTGCAGGTGGGACAGTTATCAGTATCAGGCATGTGAATGCACAGATCTATTTGCCATGTGGCCAGTTAACACATGTACACATAATGTATGGTCCAGTCACGATATACAGGTCGCATCTTTCATCAATCACACTGGCTACCCATGTGCAATATATACAAACCAAAATGAACACCAACATGAAACCACAGTAACTGTCATTGCTAGTTGTGTGGACAGCTGTGCATACAACTGTGGAGGCATTGTTCAATGTAGGAATATGTACTATACATCAGAAGAACACATGTGGGGTACGCAAACAGTACTACACAGTGAGCTGGGATATGGGCAGCCCACATGATTCACCATTGTGGAATGTGCCCCTGCAATGAGTGCAGACATCGTGATGTGCCATCTGACATGTCCCAGACATGTAGTGGTCCGGCTGCAACATTGTCTCACTATCCCATAAAACATACCCCACATACCCAACATACAACCCTTTGTCTGCATAACCCTGTGGACACTGGAGTATCTGACATCTATGGGTGTATGTCATATGGGACAACACAGACATGTGAGATAGATGGCCATCACACACATTTGGTGAACACATGTTCACACATGGCCTTGGAGGATGGCCAGAGACATGAAGTAACACACAGTAGATGTGATGTGTATGTGTGTACACCCTGTTGCACATTGTCTACACATGGTCCAACTATAGCCTTTGTTGAATGGTTATATAGTAGATGTGAAACACTGGACATCCTATCAGCCTGTGCACAGCTTGTGGAGGTGTCACTTAATTTGACCACATAAGATGTGTTGAAAATCATGACTGTGTCACAGCATGAAAGTAGTCACCTTTACAGCTTCCACATACATACACAGACACCACATCAGGCCAGAGATACCGTACATTTCCCTTGCTGCTGTTGGACATCACTGTCAGCTGTGCACCTTGTGTGTGTGGTACATAAATGTCATGTGGGACATGGTGTATTGACCAGTCTGCCATGTGTGGACACGGTTGCCAGGCAGCTAAGAAATGTTAACAGTTGTGCAGGGGTGTCATCCGTATGTCTTCTGGTGACCTGTCACACATGACACAGCATGGTTTAGTGTGTATACACCTCAGCGTCGTGGGTCACAATACACAGTATTTATGTATTGTGTATGCACGCAGTCATGGCTATGCACTGTATGTGTATTCCACACTGTATAACAATAGAGATGCCTCATGATTCCATGCAATGGCATTGTGTCTGTACTTCACACTGTATAGCAATATAGACGCCTCATACTACCCTACAATGGTCATGCACATCTGCTAAAAGTGCATTCTATCTGTAAGGCATACAGACAACACTGCAATGTGACACCATTACACCGCTGTACATGTCAGGACACCATTGTGTCAAACATGTATGCATGTCATGTCACTGCACACATCAGCAGATTACATGTCATACTACATGTTAATGTCAAAGACATATGCCTCACATCAGCCATGTGTACTGTTAACCTATGCTGGTCCACATGGTGTATCACAGGGATGCATGCTTACTATCATGATTGTGTGAAATGCATGGCTTCTTCTATGACACATGCTTGCTGTTGTGTGCAACCCAGGGGTGTATGCTAACTAACACTATTAAAGTCTGAGCTGCATGCCGTCTGCTGTATCACATGCATGCTGCATGCCTTCTGTCATATCACATGCATGGTTGTCTGTGTGTGTCTGTGTGTGTCTGTGTGTGTGTCTGTGAGTGTGTGTGTGTTTGTCTGTCTCTGTTGTAATGTAGACTCTTTGTTTGCCTTCACAGGTGATGTAGGTGCGTTGCCCTCCTGCGGTCCATCTGATGTTAGTGTCCCCACAGACTCTAGCAGTGATGAACATATGCTTGAGGTACAGGCAGGGTTGTCAGGCGCTGAATCTGTGCCATTGGTTGCCATCTCACCTATATCCCCTCTTCCCCGCACACAGTTCTCATGCCAACACATACCCCAGCACCAGTGGCCGTAGAGGAAGGAAGGTTACCATGTGTTAGCTTGGAACAGGAACGTGTGGTGGCTATGGAAGGTGTGTCTTTACACCATGCTGACAGTGAAATGACTGCAGATGTGCCACACAGGCATGTGGCCAGTGCCGCTCATAGGAGGACCTCTGGCCGACATGCACCTGCATGACAGAGTGCAGCAGCTGGTGTCACCAGACACATGTTTCAGACTGTAATGGTGGCACAGGCATGTGCTGAATGGCAGAACAAAGAAGGGCAGAGGCTTCAGAGGGCTGCTATCCATTCTTTAAACAAAAACATCCAGGCATTGGCAAATGCTCAACAGCAGATTGCTGATGTTTTGGACAGGCGATTGGGTGACTTGGTTGGAATCCTTGACCGTGGCATGGCAATCCACGAGCATGAGCTATCAGTGCTGGAACATCTGGTAGTAGTGAGGTGTAGGCCACGTGGACGTAGGCCAGCTACACCACCTGGTGCAGGTCTACACGAATGAGCAACCTTACATGCCCGCCCCATAGTGCTGGTAGCAGCAGCAGTGCAGCTGGTGCTGTGCTGTCCACACCAGGACACAGCAGGCCATGTGGATGTGGCCCTGGATGGTCCCAGTGGGGACACAGTTCCAGTGGACATGTGTCATCGGACAGTACCCAATCTGTACCTCTGTCTGGTACTGCCCGTGCAACCCCTGGCAGGCACAGGTCACGTGGCGGACACAGTGAGCTGTAAATCCTGGTCTGTACAATCTGGAGCTGTCAATAATACCCCTGTGTAAGCCAGATACATAGCAGAACTTTGTGCACACATACACGCACACACCAGAAACATCTGCAGGGCACCGCAACACCCACATGCATAACAACCACACATGTCCAGTTAGATCACAGGCCCTAACCCACGACATGATGTCATCCACTGATGCAGCCTAGGCCCCTGGCAAACATTATCACCCTGTGCATATGATGATGCTCTGTGCCGCATCCCTGTCATCCACACCATCGGTGCAGGGACATGCTCATATGGTTTGATGCACAGGGTGAACAGAATAGTGAGATAAGTGTATATTACAATTGTTGTGTACTGTTGACACGCAGCAGACATACCATGTAGTACAGGTTTAGAATTCATTGTTTTATGTTCACAGTATGTGTCTTGGTAGCAACAGTAACAGCATGTTGGTAATGATGCCCTGTGTCCCTCCTTGAGGTCTGATTTCATGTGCCATTACGTAACAGTGTTTGCAGTTAGAATGCATTGTTTTATGTTCACAGTATGTGTCGGTAACCACACTAACAGCATGTTGGTAATGATGCCCCGCTTCTCTCCTTAAGGTCTAATTGCATGTGTCATTAAGTACCAGTGTTTGCAGTTTCACATGTGTAAATGTGGAGTACTCACAGGCATGGATGGCAATACCAGCATGCTATACGTAGCCTCAACCTCACTGTTAGAAAGGCTGACATTCCAAAGATATCTACACATCTACTGATCCAGGACCATGTGAGCTGTGTACTAGGCTACAGTGGCTAGAGACGTGACATCCATACCGGGTGACATCACAGGTACAGCTACATGGTGTGGGGGGTTCACACAGCGGTCTAGCTGATGTCAAGGGTAGGGGCCAGTTGATATCATGAGGCCTCACTGTGTAGCAGTAATACACTTTCACATTACAGGATGAGAACACACACAGACATACACAGACACACACAGTAACACGCCCAAACTCACAGGGTCAACGCCACTATAACACACTTGATAGTGTTGAGGTGAGGACCCATGCCTATGTGGTAATCACCATTACAGTACTGTGCACCCACATGAGGCCACACAGAGAATGAACATGTACAGGTAGTCAGTAATGCCTAAGACTGATGGCATCAACAGGGTAGTAGATTGCATCACCTTGAGGGGTAGGGGCCCTATCTGTTCTCAATGGTAGCATACATCCTTACTCCATGCACCAGACAGCCATACATACATACACACACACACACTGGAGTCCACAAATGTCATGCACATACAGATAGCTAACATGTGTGTGATACACACACCACCCCTGCCTATGTCTTGCTTTCTACACTGCAGTATGTACAGATCTCTACAACAGTGTACAGGGTGTATAACAACTGGGATGTATTCCCACCATACATGGCATATATGGTCACACAAGCAAACACACATGGCAGTACTGTGAATCAAACACCTGCTATCTTATGATATGTCTGACAGACATGCAGCAGTATTGTCCGCATTACAATGTGTACCGATGCTACCTTCGCAATTGTGCTGCTATATGCACATGGGAGGACTTAAGTGTTACAGGTGTCAAGTGGTTTACAGTCAGTGACACCCTGACTGCTGTGTAGGTTGTATGTCTTCACCTTCAGTTAACAGAAACATAGCTTACTGTTTGCACATGTTATTGTAGGATGGCTTGTGACACACCTGTGAGCTGTCTTCAGCAAACATCCATCTGCAAGGTGGACCACCACTTTATGTACACACATCCATCCATAACTGATGTACATCTTATCGCACTGTCAGTATTTCACCATATACAGGTGTCAATGATGGGGCTGCATTGCAACTGCATGTTGTAGTAAGACACAGATGAACTGCAAACATCAGCTACTGCACATGCATAGTAGCTGAATGCACACCACTACATGTACATGTGTATAGGTCCTACATTCCTGTCATGTAGCCATGTTTGTATACATTGCAATTGGTGAACATGTGTGATGACATACATGACACATGGACTGTTGTATGATATGATAGTTGTCATGGGTAACCAATACAGAGGGAATGTTAATTCAGTCAACATTGCTACCTTATGTACTGTTAGCATTCAACAGCCATGGACCTACCTTCCATGTGCATGCGTGTAATCACTGTAGCCACGTGTCTGCACGAAGGACAGCAATAGCTATGCTATGTACATATGTGTTGTGTGTGGGGCATGTACATATCCACGGCAGTTATATGTATGTCATATCCAAACATGCGTGTGATGTCTGGTGTACAGCAACAGTTATCTGTTACAGCTGTATAAGACCCAGGGCCCCTGTTATGTGTACAGCCAACCTGGTTATGAATAGTGGTATCAGTGCATTGCATAACACATGATGGAACCCTGTCAGTACATGGGTAGTCTGCACAGTTGCTGTAGAGCTAGGTACAGTCCACTGGTCATGAGTAACATGGTGTTGTACTAATGTATGGATGTGTGTTGCTGGTCCTAGGACATGGTGATGCATGAGGGCTATATACTAGAGTGCAGCATTTACCACTGTGATCTGCACCTGACACATCTGTGATGGCTTTTGAGAGTGTACTGGTCAGTACATGTGAGTGGCCTTCATGTAATGCGTGGGGACAATAACACCTGGAGCGGACCGTAATGGTCTTATGGCCCACCTGTCTGTATCTGAAGTATAGAGTGGTAGTGC